>NC_044508.1:7634297-7644297 GCF_902362185.1 Chanos chanos | reverse complement strand
ATCCCCCCAGGGCCCCATTGAAAGGAGGGAAATGATTGATTGGCTCTTTTTTGATGGTGGGCTTCACCTCTTGTTTTGGGACAACTAGGTAGAAAGAACAAGAAAGGGTAAAACATGACAGGATTAAGTTTGTCTGTCATGACTTTGAGACAAACATAATGTAATGAAATGTAATGGAAAATTCTTGGCTAAATTTTACATTCAATTCTAGACTCATTTCTAACTTGTGCCTTACAGAGTCTTAGGAGCTCTAGCAGAGCTAGATTAAAAATGATCTGTAGTTCCACTCACCTTTATTGCCATGTTGAGGGTAGGGAGATCCAGTAAGCCTACTCTCTGTCTTTATGATCTTCTCGGGTGTTTCCCCAATGGACGCTTTGAGGCCCTTCTTTCTCTCAGAGGCAGCCTTCTTGGCCTCAAGCCTGCGCTGGCGGCACGATTTGGCAGGCTCAGGAAGCTTTCGGACCTCTCTGCGAAAGCTGTTGAGGACCTGGATGGCTCCCGTCTCCATCTTGCGCTGCTGGTTCTCTTCACTGCCAAACTCATCTGTCGTTGAGATCTTATAGAGTGGAAGAACATGGAGCTGCTCATCCTCAGGAATCTGGCCCACTACACGATTGTCCTCCTTTGTCAGAGTGCACACCTGGACAGCCCAACAGAATAATTAGGATGAGGCAAGGACTCCAAATATCCCCCCAAATCATGGCAAAAGGTAGTTACAAAAATATGTTAATTGCTGAATCCAGACAGAGTAACTTGCAACTATACACATAGCTAGGCTACGAAAAAACATGGAGCAATCAGCCTGCCTACATGCATATAAAGAACATATGGCATACCACAGTGCATCCATTGTAAAGGTTATGCTGGTCTTTGTGGGCATGAGCACAGAAATCCATGCAGGCTGTAACACCAGAAAATGGTCGTCCCTCCTTCAAACCCAGCCGGCAATCACTTGCCACCTTTTCATTCAAACACTGACAAAAAACAGCAATTAAATGCAAAAGTCTTCATTAATGTTCACTGAGAAATACCACAGACAAAAACATAGTAAGCCCCACAATTATCCAATCATTCTACATGTCCAAATGTCTTGAAGATCATTTTGTTCTTTGAATTTCAGGTACTCTTGACACTGAACTACGCAGGGAACAATGTTTTTTTCTTTGACCTGCTACTCTGCAAATGAAGGTTGTGATGCCATATTTGATACCACATGCTAACATTTAGTTGTGACAATGTCAAAAGATGTTCAGTGAACATCTAGTTCTCTATTCAGAATTTCTGTGTTATGTGCAACTTAGAGCCACGAGTGATGCAGGACGAATACACAACACCAAAGACCTGCTTAAACTCTACAAATCTACAGAACACTTTAATATGTCTCTCATCAGATTTCTGGCGGCTCACTAAACATTATCGTTAACGTTAAGCACTACGTACCTGGTTACTGTATGCCTGTGGGGCTAGCCTTTTATAGAGAGGAGCCACGTGGGTGGCAAGATTCTGGAAGTTATCCCTGAGATTCTCCTCCTATACAAACACACAGAACAAGCAGTCAGAAATGCAAAATCATGTGTTGCCTTATTTTTTAACATCAGTTTTGTTGAATTTCCCTGCATTTAGTTACAAACACTAAGTATAAGGTCCCCCGTCAAAATCGATTAAAGTGGCTGTTGTGTTGTTACCTCTTTGGGGTGGTCTCCCTGCAGACGGAACTTGCGTGGGGTCTTGCTGCGAGCATATTTACAGCCATTGAAATACATGCTCCAAGAGCAACCAAAGGAGAATGAAGCACCACAGGTTTCAGGGTCCTTCCCTTGGCATGCACAGGTACGACTAAGGTAGACGACAAAAGAGTACAATTTAAGGTACAGCTCTTGTTCCTTTTTCACAAAACTTACAAGGGTACTTGCTATTCAGTTAGTACCTTTGACTTAAACCACTGCCCAATCAAATATATAAACGGATTCCTACACTATCAAAGAGGCGTTTGTACATATTTGTGGGAAGATGCTCTTGATCTGAGACATCACTCACTCCTCATTCAGTCCGCAGCGCCGGCTGGTGGGGTTGCCATATTTGGTGAGGATGTCAGAGAGCTCATGGTATAGCTTGTCCCCGAGTGCACGAGGCACACCCTCCCAGGCAAGGATGACAACGATGATAACTGCATTGGCACAGTGGTGCCCGGCACGGTGACGCACCAAACACAACAACTTTTCTGTCTCGCTGCCTCGACGGATCACCTGTCAGAGAAATATGTAGGAGGGAGAGGGAAAAAGTTATTGAAAACAGCCAAAGCATCCATCTCTTGTCTTTGCTCAATAATGATGAAACTCTTATTTCATCTGTGTAAGATATACACCTATATATCAAAGCTGACGATACTTGTTTCTATCCTATAATTTAGTATAGTTGTACACTAAAATACAAACGTATGGTAATATTAGCATGTGTACCATATAAATGGTAAACAAAGTCTCCCACTGTGGCCCACAAAATCAATTAGGAGACTAAGAGAGAAAATGGGAGCCAGTGAGACTGATGATCAGCGGGGGGTAATGGGACAACCTGCTGAGTTAGGGACTAACGATGTCGGCCTCCAAACCATTAGTGGTTTGTGACAAGTCCTCAACACACATTCACCCAATCTGCACCTATGGCTAGTATTTCAGCACCTTATAAATACAGACTTCCTACACTGTAATGTTTTTTTGCATTGTTCCCCATACGAAAACTCCTTCATATATAAAAAGGATTTTTATATATGAAGGTAGCGTCAGTAAGGTTCAGTCTCTTTCACAAGATGTACATGCGCTCGGCACACACACACACACACGCACACATGCAGACTCTATTAAAAAGGATCAGGTCATAAAAAGGACTTGAAGTTTGAAAGATGAACAGGACTCACCCATTTTGCAATAGGGCAGCCCTGAGAGCTTTTCCCTTCCCTGCCTGTGAAAACCACCTTTTCAATTCGAATAGCCTCCCCTTTCTCTCCAAACCTGTGGGTTTTAAGAAACAGAGCTCAGCTGACATCTTATAAGTAGTTAGCTAAACACAGACCAAGATTCAAACCAACTCCAGTGACACCTGCAATAAGATCTCAATACATCTCGTCTTACAAAACGAGCTCTGCAGAAGAAAGAAATCAAAATTAGTTCACCTCTTGATCAGGTATTGCTGTATGGGAGAGACACAATTCAAGTATCATTTTTGTATGGACCAGGAAGTGCCAAGTACTTTACTGTTAAAATAATTATTGCATGAAGGCAGTTTGACTAAATTAGGCTTGTGGTAACTAGGGGTGACCCCGAATAGTCGACTATTTGATGATTCGATCTAAGGAGCCTGATTCGACTGCTAGTTTCAGTCGAATAGTCAACAAAGGTGGTTATGAAACAAGGCTCATTCCATTCCGGCTATATGGGAGTGCTGAATGTCTGATAAAATAAATTCTTATGCCAAGTGTTACTAGAATAAGGGGCAGGCTGTACTGAGAGAGTGGGTGGGGACTCATAGGAAGTGTGGACATGTGATGATGTGGATGGGGGCAGCCATGTTGGGAAGGTCAAAGGGGCAGTAATAGTTGTAGTAGAGCCGTGACTGAAAAAGTGGCATGTTTTCACTGCTGCCATACTGCACTCCTGTTCCCTCAGTCTCATCAGCCACAGTGGGAAGACCCGTGTTGTATGTGGACTAATACCTCGGGAGCTGCCAGTGTGTCTGTTTTGAAATTTAATGCATCAGATAACGAGCCAGCCAGTAGTCTTGGTCCAAGCAAAGAGGCAAAGGGTAAGACAAGTCAAGAAGACAACTTGTTTAATTGGCTGTCCCAGCTCCCTTGTCTGGTGTGGAAAAAGCCAATGTCGCAAACGAGAATGCGGATCAATGAGCAAAAAAAAAGAAAAAAGAAAGAAAACATGATTCAACTATCGGTCGACGATAGGCAAGACTTGTCGAATCAGATTTGACTATGTAAATTCTTAGTCAGGGACACCCCTAGTAGTATCATATATGTGTAATATTAGCTTGGGTATTATAACAACACTGGATGTGAGTAGCTTCAGCTAAATAACTCATGTAAATATATAGTTTGCATGTTCGTTTTAATTGGAGGGCAAAAACAGAGGCAGTTTTCAAACAATATAATCATTTTCTGAATTTACAGTATGGGTAACACTAAATGGTTATGATCTAATGGATTGAAAATATCTATTCAGACATTTAAAAAAATATCCGTTCCCCCCCATTCTTCGCTTAGCTTTTAGAGCACACCACAGGTTTTAGTTGATGTTCATAGTGCACTGAAACGTGACAGCACAGAATATCCTCTAAATTTCATGCTGATAGCCCTAACCCCTCACTTTGAGTGGGTTTTCTACATGGTAGTCATTTCTGTTGTTACGGTAACACTAACTGCAACGGACAACGCACAGTGAACCATGACAGCATGCTGAAGTTCTGAATAGGAATCCAATCAAGTAGAAGCCAAGGAAAGGGGGCAGAATCTATGGGGGTGAGCTACAGGGGTCAAAGGTCGGGCAGGGGTTAGGTCCAGTCTTGAGAAGGCCCTCGGAGTCTTACGTCACTTAAAGAATAGATTACTCGTCCTGCAACTCACAACCCCCTCTTTTCCTACTGACCTCGCTATGGAAAGATGGGTCATGTTTCTATAGGAGCCTTAGAAAGATGAGAACAATGATGTCCATCTAGAGCCACACTGAAGCTACGAGAGGAGACACGTGGAGAGGAGCTTAATTTAGAGATGATTGTTCTTGAAAAATGACAAACCCCAGACAATGCTGCTTCAATTGTTGAAGCCATGATATAAACTCTCCCTTGCACAATAACCTTACCAGCCACTGGTGACCAGTAAATTACATTTCCTTTAAAGCATGTATGGCTTCTTATTTAACCTATGTAAGTCTGTGCTCTTTCTATCGTGGAGTTTGTAAAGGGAGAAAATTTCATAACAAGATTAAGTATGGATTGTTCTCTTTGAGGAGAAGATGAAAAAAATGATTGGGGAGGTGAAAACATGACAAAAGGAAAAGAAAAGAGATATTATTTGCTCAGTAATCTCATTATATTTCTCTTTCTCTCTTCCTCTCTCTTTCCTATCCATACACATATCCCTATCTTCCATTCTTTTCCTTTCTCTGTTTCTCTTTCTCCCTCACTCTCAGTATCACTACGTCTTGCAGTGTCGATCCGCAGAGGCTATTTTTTTCCCTGTTCCTCCTGTTGAATTCTGGGTCAGGGTTTCCCCTGGGGACTGGATCAGAGAACGGGGGAGGAGAGAGAGTGCCACAAAAGAAGAGAGAAAAGAAAGACGCTACTCCACAGCTGTGAGCAAGAGTCTGGGGCAAAGAGCTTACAAACTTTGAGCTTACAGCAGGAATATATCTTCCTCTTCTTAGTTACTGGTTAACAATTGTATATTTATCAATCAGTTGCTCAGTGAAATGATTTGATTCACTTGGACCATATCACCGCTTAAAACATCAAGCTATTGACCAAAGGTCTTTTCAACTGAATGTGTTATTGTTCTTGGCCGTTTATGTCATGTTCTGATTACACTTACTACGATGTCATTGGCACAACCTGTCCAGTTCAAAAGGTCCATGGGTTCATATTTAACACGCCTAAGCTGTCTAACATGTTAATACGAGTTGCTTATTGCTATTTAGAACAGAGTTCAAACTGGTTTTCCAAGAGCACCCCAGTCACTTACCTTTCCTCCATTAATTCTCTGATGGAGGCTACAGTGGGTCCTGACCCCAGATGGTTGTAATATGGACCTTCATCCTTCTCTAGGATATGCTCTGGGAAGAGATTGAGGAAAACAAACCATTCTGGTTAAAACATGACATTATTTAAAGAGGCTTGTTACCTACACTAATGAAATGATTAAAGTGACTCTTGACTAATACCATCCAGCTAAGAAGCTGAAGAGATATTTTGAGTATGATAAACAAACTCGACACACCCGGACATCAATTTGGCTTCTGAGAGGAATTTACACAGCTAATGTGTGCATGAGAGACAGCAAGGGAAAGAGTGGCAGAAAGGGAGAGAGAGAGAGAGAGAGGCAGGGTTTGTCTACTGTAGAGGCAATCTAAGGTCACATTCCTGTCAGAGAGTGTGGAGGGTTGGAGGCGTGGTTTGGAGCAGGAAATGAATCATGGGAGTGTCCTCCATAAATTCTTATGAGAAAATGTTTGTCAGGGAAGGAGGCATGAAGCAGTTATAATTTATCTGCAAACTCAGCAGTGGAAAATACTGAAAACAGGAAAGGTGTATGAGTGAAATGATAGAAAGTACAGTAGTAGAAAGAGGAAGAGAGAGAAAAAGAGAGTATCAGATCACATAGTGTTTTCCTGCAGTGTTTACAGTGCAGTGTGCAACTAAGCTTAACAATGGAGACCTCCCGTCTAGTGGCCTTTGCTCCTAGTAACAGCAGAAAGCCAACAAGTGTTACATACACCTGGCAGCATACAGCTGGTCATCTACTTGCATCATGTTGTTCCTTAGCCAGTGGTCTTCTAATTGGCTAAGGGACTGTTAGGAGTACAATGTTCCATTTTTCAGTAAATCAATTATTAGCGGTGGGTAATTATCTAAATACTGATAATGACCAAAATAAAAACATGTTTCCCTTTTTAGTGTAAAAAAAAGGCTTACAAACAAAAGTATTTTTCACTCAATCTCTCTTCCCTATTTATCTGTTCCCTATTCACTATCCTTCTTCCCATTTTTTGTTTGTCATCTTAAATGGACAAAGTCTTGCTCAAACATGAACAGCTGACTTGGCACTATCTATGACAGCCTTGCTGATTGGCCATCTGAGGCAGAGACAGAGAGGTTTCTGCTCTGTGCTGTTTGGCCTTGGAGGAACACAATGACAGAGTGGACAGTGATGCCACAAAGGAAACTATGGAACCCTAGGTGGGAGCCAACAGAATGTTTGGTTTCATTGTAACTGGTGGAAGCTTTGGGTTCCAGTGCACTGGTCACTCCCTATAGAATCTCAGAATGTCCTCTTAATCAGTTATAATGCTTCTAGGTCTGGCCTCCCCTGTGCCAGTGTTACACAATGGGCTCCCTCTGCCTATCCATTGTTCTTGCAGACTCTTTCTTTGAGTCGCTCTGTGAGTGGACTACAGAGCAGCAAGTTTGCGCTTTCAGACACGAACACTCACTGCTTGAACATGTGTGCCAGGGCAGAAGTGATGTGCTACAATGGCAGAAAAAAATCTTTAAAAGGATCTCACTAACTTTTTTTCTGACAACTGTACTCTGACTGCACTTCTGGAGCATTTAAAATACCCAAGATTTTAAATGTGTCAAAATAATTTGATGCTTGTTAGGAATACGTGTGCATGTACAGGTGTACAAAGATTGCCCTTAAAACTAACAAATGCTACAACATACTGAGATCTAGGTCACTAGAGAGTTAGAGAGAATAGAAGATATCAGTCAGTTTTACTGTTAGTTCTGACTCTTGACCTATGAGACACTGTCTAAAACAATGTATGAGCTCAAACAAGACCATAAAATGTCAAATCTGTATCAGAGTTGCAATTAGAATTCTTGTGGTTTTGAGAATCTATACAATGACATATCTCTAAAAACATTAACCTCTGGTATAATTCTTTTGTTTCTAATTTTCTTCACATTTTTTTGTTTTAAGTATTGATTTCATCCCATTAAAGCCAAGCAAGAAAGATTAACTTTTCATTTTTTAAGAGTGGTCGTGCACTAACCCACACAGTCGCAGGTGGGGAACTCAGCCTGCGCATCCTTGGCTGGGGTATCCAGAAGATTCTTGGTGGGTGTGTCCAGGTAGCGCAATGGGGACTCCAGGAAACCTCTGAGAGAGGGGGTAGAGGGTGGGCCTTCCTTTATTGGTGTGGTGCCTTCTTCACCATCTGTAGAAAAGCAGGCAGAGGTGGAGAGCACTGTAACGCCTCCAGATGACTCAATCTTCACGCGTTTGGGTGGAGAAGGACAGGGAGTGGTGAAGGGATCCTCCAAGATACGATGTTGCTGCTGTTCCAGCAAGGCCTCCTGTGATACATACTGGAGCTGGCCCGCAGCCATGTCATTGGTCTCATGCTGCACACTCGCCTGACTTACAGAGGGGGTTGAGAGTTCTTGGTTTTCTCTTGCTTCTCCTCCTGATTTTTCCACTTCTTGCACCTGTTCCATGGGCTCCTGGTTGATAACAGGGGCGGCAGGGGAAGTTCTAGGCTGCTCAGTGGATGGTGACACAGGTCTGGCTTGTCCTGAGTTAGAGTTTGGTAGAGACTCGATCACCTCAAACTGAGCAGGGGCCTGATCCTGGCCCAGCATTTGTGGCCCGGGAGCTGTAGCTGATGATGAGGGTTCAGTGAATTCCTCCTCAAACTGGTCAAACTGGCGGATTAGCTCCTCTAATTTGGGATCCAGGGAGCTAAAGCCTGTAAGAGAGGGCGTGGGTTGAAGTGGGGAGGTCTGAAGGGTGCTCTCTAATGACCCCGCGGGGTCTGAGGTGGCCAGATCATCCTTAGCAGCCTGAGTGTTGGGTGCCTGGATGTTCAGAGAGGTGGAGATGTGTGGAGTGCTTCCAGAGATGTTGGAAGAAGTGGAGGTTACACTACTGCTATTCAATATGGATTCCTGAGATTGTTCTGAGCCCACCTGACCCGCATCCACTTTGAGGGGAGAATTTAGGGGCATGGAGGAGAGAGGGCTGGCCTCCATGCCTGGTAGAGGTGGAGTGGTCAAGGGAAGAGTTGGTGCACTCACTGGTGGGCTGGTATTGAGCTTCTGGATGGTGATCTGGTTTTGTGGGAGGAAGATAGGTTGAGATGCCTTCTGCTTGGTCTTTTTAATGATGATCTGTTTTGGTTTGGGTATGGGTGGGCCCAGTGGACATGAAGGGTCGCCCACTGGGTGTTTGAGGAGAGGTGAACTCTGGGTGTTTCTCTTCTTCTTGGGTTCTTTGGGCTCCTGCTTTATGGTGATAGGACCCTCTGGAATCATCTGAGGCCACCACTTTCGCAGGTTCTGACCAGCCATTGGCTGTCGTGGGGTGAGTGCTGCAGGACTAGAGAAGAGGTTTCGTTTGTGGTGAAGGTGCTGCTGCAGTGCTGCCTGAGTTGAGTGACGGATTGATGCTGTGCCTGGTGAAAGAGGCTGATCAGCAAAATGTTGTTGTGGGCCATTCATTGTCCCATACCTGCCTAAGCCTGGGTACTCCCCTGTGTCCACTTCCTGCTTAATGTGAGGCATCCCTACAGGACCACCTTTATCCTTCACATTGTGGTGAGGGGCTGGGAGCTTGAAAACAGGATTTGTGTACTTTCCACTGGTGTCTCCCAGAAGTTGTTTCAGCTCGGACATGGGGTCGGTGCTACTTTTGGGGGACGGATGTGCGAAATGGGCTGGAGACTCAGAGTTCGCCATCATCCATGGGTTTCTGGAGGAGCTCGTCCCACAACCAGCTCCAGAGGCCTGTGCCCACTGCTGGGGATGGGGACTCCCAGTAGAGGGATAAGGGCTTGCAAATGGGGAGTTAGAGGACGGGTAAGGGGATGAATGGTGTGTTGAGTTAGACAACACATGAGGTGCAGAGGCCTCCCCCTGAGAATGAGCCTGGGGCCGGTGCTGCTCCCAGGATACTGGGTCCTGTGGAGGGAAGATTCCAGAAGAAAATGACTGTGGCATAGGGGAGGAGGAGGAGGAGGTTACAGGACTGGGAGAGGGAGGAACCAGCCGGGTGCCATTCTGGGGGTGGGATGGCAGCTGGTGATGAGGGTGATTAGTTGATGTTGCCTCAGCAGGAGGCACCACGGTTTGTGGGAAAGTGGCAGAGAGTTGTGTAAGAGCCTCAATGGCAATTGCTGTTTGCAGGCTGACATTCCTCTCCTTTGCAATAGATAGCACACTAGGAGAACAAGGGATGGGGGGAAGAGGTTGGGCATTAGGACGCTGCCGACATGAGTCT
>NC_044508.1:7621797-7629297 GCF_902362185.1 Chanos chanos | reverse complement strand
TCCCTCCATCTTGTGCTATCCTCTCACCATTCTGTGTTGTCCCTGGTTCCCGCTAGTTCTCTTTCCAACGCTCTCCTCTATTACTGATCTCCTCTCTGTTTCTCACACTGCTTCGCCAGTGATGTTGTTTTTGGATTCGGTTTATTCGGAAGAAGGGAAAACCATGGCTGGCTTTTCCGTGCCGACCATAATACGATCCCTGTTCGGGACTGTTCCACTGTCTCTTGCTATGACACTACAATCGATGTCGGTGTTTCACATTGGCTGGATTAACCTGAGTCACTTCTCGCTATCTCTCACTCTCTCTCTCTCTCTCTTTCGCTCTCTCTCACACATATACACTTCTTTCCACCTCTTCTTCCTCTCTCATTCTCTAACTCCAGCTTATTCGTCTGGTTTCTTTTGTCTGTCCAGGTCTGTCTGTTGGAACAGCAACCCGGCATAGCCACAGCGCAAACGAAAGCCCAGGCGGAGAGAGGGAAGAGAGGGAATGCGGTCGAACTGACAGAGGAGGAGGAGGAGGTACTGACGAACGAACGAACGAAAGAGAGGAGTGCTGGGAAAGGAAGATAGGGGGAAGAAATACACACACACAAACACACACACACACGATTATGACATCGCTGTTGCATCATCATACTTCCTTGCCGGCCAAAGCTGGGTGGGCAGACATGTCAGACGAAAAAGCGTGTAGGTGCCACCCCCCTCCCCCTCTCTTGTTCATTCTCTCCCTCCGTCCCTCCCTCCTCCACACGCACTCCCTTACTCACACTCATTCACCAGCTTCTCTGACTCGGCGCTCCCTCATCCTCTCTCTCTCTGTCTTTCTCTCTCTTTCCCACTCTCTCTCTCTTTACGAGTGACACAGCAGTTCCTATGCTGAGAATTTAACCCTTCTCTTCCTGTTACGTTCCACATTTTCTCTCGCTGAATAAGGGAAAACGGGGAATGAGAGAGTTAGCGCTGGAAAGAAACGAAGCAAAAATTCAAATAAAAAAAGGAAGTCTTTTACTGGGTCCACTGGAGGATTATTAAACACTAAACATTCATAAATCCAATCAGGCAAAAAATGGCAAAAAAAAAAATGCCGTTTGAGTGTATGAAAGTTTGATGAGAGTCGAAACAAACAAACAAGCAAAAAATTTAAGGATGCTTAAAGGGGGGGTGGGGGGGGGGGGGTATTTCAGAGAGCAGGTTTAGTGAAATCTCAGAGTCAGTTAACTCAGAGAAAGTAGTAAACCTCATAATAGAAGAGCCTTATGGCTTTGTTTTGCTGGGAGAATGAAGCCACAGGGCTCCTCTATTAGGAGGTTTACCAGTTTCTCTGAGTTAACTAACTCTGCGTATTCACTAAACCTGCTTTCTGGTTTCATATTTCTGAGAACATGCTGACCGTCTTCATCGTTTGGATACGGAGGGAACTGGGTCACACGACCAAATACAACCCGCACAACACATGACATTCGGGTTAGTTTGTTTGTTTTTTTCCTGTTAGAATACACAGCACGTAAAACTTATGCTTTTTTTATCACTTATGAGATAAGATCCTTAAAAGTTTGTCTTTCCTAAGACATGAGAGGAAGCGCTTTCTAAAAGCGATAGCATTCCAGTGAGAAAGAGGCATATGCAATTTTCTTATGATGCTTTCTTGCAGTTCTGACTCCCTTTAAGACTGATTAAGGGGTGGTTTCAGTTGACATGTGGACAAACCATGTTTTGAAACACAAAAGGTAACACTAATTCTCATTAGAAGCACGCATTAAATTCCATTCCCACACTTACTGAAAGTCATCCCTAAGGAAATAAAAATCACTACTATCATATTTAGATTCTGTCGTTACCGGGGGTCCAGGAGGATATCTGTTATACTCTTTCAGAAACTCTTTTCAGAGACTCTTCTAAGTGTGCCAAGTTTCACTATCTAATTGTATTCACACTCCTCAGTCGGAGAGAAACACTGGAGTGAGAAACCAATGCTGTTAGCAAACACTAGGTTGCTGGTAGGTGCTGTTAGCATAAGCTTCAGACTCATATTCCATTCAAATAATGCACTGTCTTTGTTTACAACATGACAATAGTTCTATGACTACTGAGGTTATGATTTGAGTCATATGCTTTCATCATGCATTTAGTCATATGTGCACCAGTCATCTGCAATCTGCAACTGTAAAACACACCAAGAAAATGCTTTAGAGTATTTCTGTGTAAACGAAACGCATCTGATATATCAACAATGCTTAACATGTTAAAATTAATATTTTCTCAGTGATAAAAAAAAAGATCTCACTTTGAATCACGTGGTTTCTCTAATGACTGTGTATGTGCTACATATATGTACCACATATGTTAGTGCAATTATATATTTAACGCTAAACTTCTAAACTTATATAATTAACGCTAAACTCCAAATACTAAGGTTTATAAGAAACTGTATACAAAATATACACAACTTACATACACAAGATGTATGTAATGTTTTCATTCATTCACTTTCCAAGTCGCTGATCCTAATTAGGGTCATGGGATGCAGGGGCCTTTTCCAGTGCTCACTGGGCGAAAGGAGGGGAAACACCCTGAACAAACACATTCACACCTAAGGGTAATTTAGTATCGTAAATTAACCTGACTTAGATGTCTCTGGACTGTGGGAGGAAACAGGGAGAACACGCAGAAATGTCCCAGGCCGGGAATCAAACCCAAGACCTTCTGACTGTGACTAACCACCACGCCACCCTGTGATGATTTTTGACCTACAGAATTAGTATTGTCACTGATTTTTTTGTTAATTATGTTAAAATACATTTCTTTGTGAAGCAGTAATAACACAGGCCTCAAAATGGTGTTTATCCTATAAAATGAGTCATGTTTCCATTCCGATAAAAAGAACGATGAGGACAGAAGAGCTGTTAAAAGGGTAGACATCCAGTCATCTCTGTGACTGTCACTGCTTATGACTGTTAAATGACATCATCACACCAAAGAAAGGGGACAGAGACGTGGAACAAACATTTTCGTTTTGCGAACGTGACGCAAAAGCCGTAGACTGGTATAAAATACATAAGTACTGTCTTTTTTTTTTTTTTTAATTCACATCTGTCTAACACAATGCATTATAGACAGTTTATTTATTATTTATGGGAATAAATGTATTATTGATTGGACTTGGAAAACCTGACTTCAATTTTAAATTACTGAATGAGGTCTTGAGGCACTGTGCCAAAGTGCTGTATTGTGAAAAAATGGTGCTGATTTGTATTACTCCTGGTCATGTGTATGATTCAACATGCAGTCTTATGCAAACACGCTTATACACATTTACACAGACTACTATATATATGGACATACACTCAGAGATACTCACACACAGGCACAGACACACACGCACACACCCACAAACACACACACACACACACACACACACACACAGACAAAGAGGATTAGGGTCAGCGAGTGCATTACTGGGTCTAGTGAGGATCATGAATGAGATTCTGAGCCATATACATAACACTACCCAATCCTCTATCTTTCCCTCTCTCTCTCTCTCTCTCTCTCTCTCTCTCTCTCTCTGTCACACATATATGCATATGCAACATTTCTTTTACCCTTTTCTCTTTCATCATCAGGCTTTTCTCTCTATCCCTTCCCCCTGGCTCTATCTCCCCATCAAGTCATCTTATACTTCCTATTTCTGTCTTCCTCTTTCTCTCCAACCAGCCAGTTTCTAAACACCAGCCCTCTCTCTCTATCTCTTTACATCTGTCTGTCTGTCTCTCTCTCCCTCTCCTTCCATCCCCCGCTGTCTACCTCTCTCCTCTGCTCCTCTATACTCTCCTGCTTTATACATATTTGGACCCCCTCTCTCTCTTTCTGGATCTCTCTCTCTCTGTTTATACTCTGACTCGTAGGCTCCTCCTGTAGCAGGGAAGTACAGAGTATCCTGTGTGTGTGTGTGTGTGTGTGTGTGTGTGTGTGTGTGTGTGTGTGGGTGTGTGTGTGTGTGTGTGTAATAAGTCCTGCCTTTACTCTCGCTTACACACGGCACGTGCAAACCAGCACGCACAGCCTTGCCTGGAGACCCCCCTCCCCCGAACACCTCTCACGCACACAGAGAGGAGAAAAGAGAAAGAGAGAGAGTACTCTTTGTAAAAGAACTTTGAACAGAAAGAAAAACAAAAGAACAAATCAGTGTCAAAGGGGACAGCTATATCAGTTCAGACAGAAGAAAGGGGAGACAGAAGAAACAGACAGAAAGAAAGAGAAATAAAGAGGAACAATGTGAGAGAGGAGAGAAACTATGTGTGTGTGAGAGAGAGAGAATTTGATCACTTCCTGCGGGCGAGGCAGCTGAAAACTGTTGACAATCTCAAGAGTGCTTTTCTTGAAAAAAAAAAATGTTTTTTTCTATAAATGGAAACATCATAATGTTCGCTGAACCCAAAATAACTCAAGACATATCAAGTATGAATTTGATGCAGTACTTCAAATAAAATTGGTAAATAATGTGGGGCTAATAAACAACAAAATAATGTGCTGACAAATAAACAAGCAACTATGTTTCATTCCAGTCTTGTGACAAAAGAGAGAGAGAGGGCCAGTTGCCAGGTTAGCATCTCTCAGGGACTAGGCTAAGATTAGCTTCCATATGTTCCAGTCAGGCGTAGCCGCGTCTTAAAGGGACGGTGCTACACTACAACGCTGCAGTGTGTACTAACTGCAGTTCGTACTTCTTCTGACTAAACCAGTGATTCAACATCCATAAACACACACACACACACACAAACACACGTGCCTTTGTGTAAACAGACAAATACACCTGTATTGTCCTGTCATTCTAAGTATTGTTCATGGTCTTTGAAATCTGATATTATTCCCAATCTTAACCAGACAAATTTTGAAACCGATTTGCTACATTCACTGGGGAATAATGAATAAGATATGGAAACAGGACAGCAGGGGGAAACTAGAGCCGTATGCATGCTCATTCTACAGTCTGGATAAGTGATTACTTTTGAACAGGTCGAAGTGGGATTGGTCTTTTACCGGACAGTGACGTTTCAACACCACCAAAATTCGAGCGACACGATCCTGCGCCGTATTTTACAATACAAAATTCATAATAAAATTTTTCATGTCTCTACCAGGTTCTATGGTCTTTGGTGTTTTACTGTCCTTCAGTGGCTGTTGACTCAGGTTTAATGATGTTATAGGCTTACTGATGCTCAGATGATTCAGTGATGACTAAAGTAGTTTGATGTTTGTGTATTTGTCTATCTACAGTATGTTCATTTTTCATCATCTACAATGGTATTCACATCAAAGTCACCAAGGCCTCTTCCTAAAGAAGCAGCTGACCAACCAAATGATTTTTGGACAGTTTTATACAGGAGCAACTGGCCAATCAAAAGTCATCCAGGCCTTTTCCTACAGAAACAACTGACCAATCAAATGTCATCTAGACCTTTTCTGACAGAAGCAACAGCGCAATCAAACTCCATGAAAACATCATGGACAAAAGTGTACCACAAAACAATTAATGGACCAGTCAAACAAAAACAAAAAACAGTCAACAAAAGAGGAACATACCAGTCAGATGAGACTAAAACCTTCTTTAAATCCTTCTTTAAAATTGAGTGTCAGTCACTGAATGTCCTCTTTATTAAGACTGAGCCATAACCTCAGTACAAAAGTAACAGAAAGCTCTTTGACATTTAGAGAGAAACACAGAAAAGTCAGAGAAACAGGAAGCCCTGACCTAGTGAAACCATAAATGCCAAATGTCAAAATGTTTCATATCTAAGAGGGTACAAGACAAAACATGACCCATTAAATCTATCATGAGCTCTAGATTGTATGACTAATATGATGATTAAAAAAAAAAAGTGAGGTGGAGAGGAAGATGGAGTCACCTTGTGGTGGAGGTTTTGGGGTGGGGTGTCAAGATGTTCCACTGCTTTGCTTTAGTGAATGACTCATTATTTTTATTTTTTTTTTTCCCTGCAGCTGAGGTAAACTTGTTGTGACAATCTCCATTTGATGACACTGCACTAATAAATTATCGGTGGTCGGGAGGGATTTGGAACTCCATGTTCCAGAACATGGTGGTGCCATTGAACTCTCTGGTGCTCAACAATAACAACAGTTAACATAAGATAATTAAGAGTCTACAATTAGTTTGAGCCCTACTTTGTGTTCACAGAACCTAGGTCTGAAACATTGATGTGGATATAATTCTAGAAAAATTCAAAGCACTTGCTGTTCTATGATATTTTCAGTAAGCTCTGTTAATAAAGTCTTAATAAAATGTCTGAAAATGCTGCAGTGAATTCACTGACGGTTTACCCACATGGATAAACTCAAACAACCTGCTCGACAGCAAAACCATCAAACTCAACATAGCGTTGTGGCCCAACATCGTCCCAGCAAGTTGTACGCAGCGTCTAAAAAAAAGAACTCAGTCCAATTCCTGGATGTCCCACTACCTTTAAACATTCACACACGCACGCACGCATACACACGCACACACAAACACCCACACGCAGCTTCCTGACTCACAAGAAAGAGAGAGAAAAAAAAAAGCATGCGACCACTGGGTCATGTGATCTACGCCGAGGGCGGGCCACAGCTATAATTACAGCCATGATGTCATGTGCCATTCATCGTTGCCACAGAAACTAGGTCAGTGTTAACCCTTTACCATCTGTAGGGGATTCCACAACGGGGACGATTACAACTTTCCGCCAAACCCTTTAATGTGGTCCTTTAAACTCCCATTCAGTGTCTGTTCAGATCTTAAAAGAAAAGTCACAAGTTACGGTACATAACCTATTGACGTATCAGCATTCTCAAACCTACGTGTTTTACACATACAGTCAGCGTTTAACCTCACTGAGACTTGATGCTTTATGCTTCATTAAACAAAGACACTTTGACCACCACCTCTTACACAAACAAAACAAACGAAAAGCCAAACCAAACAAAACCGTTCTTGGTTCAGGAACACGACACTATCCCACACTAAACTGTTTTCGCTTTGGTTGACGCCTCACTGGCGTGACGGTTTCATATTAAGATCTTTCTTAGAAAAATTGAGGTATTTCTATTTAACTCATACTTTAGAAATCAGAAATTAGAAAAAGAAATGACCGTAAAAGAAAAGGAAAAAAAAAGGTTGTGTAGGTCTTGGCATAATAAGATGTAGAAAGATAGAGAATAAAATACAGCCCAAGCTGAAATTCTTACAACAGCTAACGGATCTCTCAGCTGATGTATCCCGTGTTACATAACAGAGAGAGCGGACGTGGGTTTTTTGTTTTTTTTTTGGTCACAAACTAATGACAACAGAGCTATCATTTTTACTCAGCTCTTCTCTGTGTGTGTGCGTGGATAATCAAGCTTTATTAGAACACTATATCAATATGACTGCATGAAACATAAGGAAATGTCATTACCAATTTTCCTGGACACCTTAACCAAAATCTTCAGTTCTTTCTCACTCGCTCG
>NC_044508.1:7549297-7616797 GCF_902362185.1 Chanos chanos | reverse complement strand
AATCCCCAATATTGGAGTGGGCTTTCAGTAAAATGTCTGTTAGAAAAACAAGTAGACACATCACTCACACACACTTACACCCCCACACCTACACACACATCATGAAAACACAATTTCTTTAACTGTGGAGTTCCATAATGTATTACCAAGTCATTGAGTGTCTTAAAGAATACACTGATCTTCCTGTAATAAAACATCTGTACAATGCTCCTGGTGCTCTGAGATCCTTTCAGGTATGGCTTCAGCTCAGGCCTGTTGTTTCAAAACTCTTTATTTGAGCAGCAGACCATCTCAAAGCTTCTACGAGCTCAATTCTGTGTCTTGAACTGTCCCCATAAGAATTATGGAACAGTACCTGTCCTTCACACTGTGACAATGTTTGACCTACTACAACCTCTGCTCCATTCTGATTGGTCAATTGGGCAATAATGGGCTGTGGTTGCTAGGTGATGAGCAATCAGCTGATGGTCTCTCAACCAGAGGTCAGTTGAAGGGGAGGGATAAAATATGACCATTAGGATTGGTCACAACAGAAAGGCAAGGATATTGTTCTTGTTCTTTGTTCAGACCATTTCCAGTGCTTACCTTTTTAAAATCTTTTAAATGCCTCTGACACACATGTATAAATTACATGGCATCCCTTTGTCTGCATTTGTCTGTTTGACATTCCAAATTTGCTATTTGTGCAGTTCTGTGGTTAAGATTGTTATCTGTAATTGTATGCATGTGATAGGTTTCTTGAAGCAATAAGGTTGATGTGAGAGAGGGGGAGGGCACACTCTGACCTTAAATATTAACACATACACACACACACATGCGTGCATGTGCGCGCACACACACACACACACACACACAAGTAGGTCTATCTTTGGTAACTGATTTTTGTACTGATCGGGCATGCCATGCGCTTAATTCCATCATTCATAATGAATTACTAGAGTACTCAGGAAGCCTCGGTGACCAAGACGTGCACACCTCTGGGACCAGGGGGAGGAGGAACAGAGAAGGAGCAAGAGAGAGAGAGAGAGAAAGAAAGAGAGAGAGGGAGCGAGATGAAAGTGACAACATCTTGTGTTTGATTCCTTTCTTTCTCTCTCTCTCTCTCGCACTCTCGTTCTCTCCTGGACTCTTTCCCTTTCAAACCATTTATTTACATTCTTTCTGCCTTCTTCTTCTCTTTCTTTCAACCCCTCCTCCTGACTGGTCCCTGGGGTCAGGCCCCTCCCCTGTCTGCTACTCCAAAGACCTAAAGGGTCAAAGGTGCTGGAATAGAAGGTCAAAGGGCAAGTCAGAAGAATTTTCCAGAACTACTGAGCACAGCACCTGAGCACCATGCAAGTTGGAAAAGTTCTTGAACACAAAGAATTTTGTTCTGCGTGCAAATTAAAGGCGTATTTCATACCATGACTTGGTATGCATCAAGGGCCAAGAGGAAAATTGTCTTCTCTGCAGTAAGACAATTAGTGGAAAACATATTTTGAAAAATTATTTATGACCAAAATAGATGATCATAACAGCATGACTAGATTCGTAATTAATCTGGGCTAACCGCACAATATCAGATTATAGTTTAAGGAGATGTAGGTGGCCCTTTTACTGACTCTTCCTGTTGCATTAAAAAAGCCAACATTTCCAAGAATTAAAATCTCCTAGGCACACTAATTTAATAAACAAACTAATTGGTAATGTTTTCTTTTTAAGATTAAAGACATTCTGTAACCTAGTGCAACCATGGTAACTAACTGACTCAGCTAACTGAAAACACACGGAAAGCAAGTACAAACAGAGAGAAATGTGGGTGTCATCTGTTTCCTCGACCGTTGGAAGGTGAGGCTTTAACAATAGACTGGAAGTACCAGTTAAGAAATTACAGCTCAAGACTGGTTTACTGCTGAACTCCTCTTCTGGGTTTGGTCAATCCATACTGACAAACACACACAACACACACACACACACACACACACACACACACACGCCTCCCAAATACTGTACCTTACATGATTTTTTTTGTGTGTGTGTGTGGACTGACTCAACTTGGGTCACTGAAATAATATTGAATTTTTTCTTATTTCCAAAAACTGAATTGTGTTCTTGTACACTTTCTCCTACAACCTTTTAGATTTCACTGTATCTAGACTTCATTGAATCATTGTAGACTGTCTCGATGACAATTTTGTACAGTCATTTATACATATGTATTTAATATATTTATGTTTATATTTGTATTTATATATGTGTGCTGTGGCTGCTGATTTTATATTGAAACTTATTTATTATAACACTGGAAGCTACCTCTCTTCTGTTCTGTTCACCACACATTCATCTATATTGTACCTCTCTTTTTTTTTGACTGGCAGTCCACAAACATCATATTCTGACCCCCTAATATCAGCATGAAACAAATCAAAAATGACACTGCACATTCCAAACTAATTGATATTTGTTGAAAACAGTCATGTTTGTTATTAGAAATAAACAGATCTTTTTTTTTTTCCTTTTCATATGCTGCTACATGGAGGGGTCCCAGGAAACAGGATTTCTAAGTAGGTATCCAAGATAAATTGAGCCAGAAGTCAAAATCCAACAGGAGCACGTGCTGAGGAACATCCCCATTGGACAGTCTCAACTTTTGGTTCCAATAGTCTAAATGAGAATGCCTGTTTCAGGAACTAGCCCCCTAGCCAGTTTTGCAGGTGGTTCATTTCGTTTGTGACGTCAGGTTGGTTTTGTTGTAGTTAGTGGTTTATTAGTACCTGGACAGCTAGGGGAACACGTTGCGACATGTCCACAAAGGAATTTTATTCTGAATTGGGGACAGATGAGGTAAAGGGTCCTGTATTATGCAACAGAAAACTGTTAAATAGTGTCTTACATTTCTCCATGATTATGTCACATGTCTATATGATGAAGAAAGGCTGGGTATATATTAACATTATATTAACATATCTTATGCATAAAACCTTCATTCATTCATTCATTCTGAATTTAAGGAGCCTCTTTTTCTGATACCCTTCAATATTTTCAGTTTGTGTGAAATTACAGCAAATCTATCTATCTGTCTATCTATCTGTCTATCTATCTATCTATCTATCCGTCTATCTGTCTGTCTGTCTGTCTGCCTGTCTTTCTGTCCGTCCATCGATCTTACCTCCCATGCTGTTTTCTTCTTCTTCAGTTCCTCACATTTGCGCAGTTTGCAGATCTGATGGCCAACTTTGCGGTTCAGACAGTTCCCACATGTTCCGCAGTTCTCTTTACGCATGCACGGCCCACATGCACCACATCTCCTGCGCTTCTTCCGCTGCATGGCGGCCGACGCCCCCACTGCATGCTGGGTCAAGAACTGGGGCAGGGAGAACAGACCCCCATTTTCATGCTCCTTATGGATATAGTCACTTAAAGGGGAGACCACCTCCCTAGCTCTGGCTTTAAGGAACACTCTGGAATCCTCCTCGTCGGAGGGAAACTCGTAGATGTCCTGGTTCGGGGCGCCTGGGTTTGTCCTTTGCTTGTGCATGCTGGCAACTCCACTTTACCAAAGTCCAAAAGTGGAGGTGTATGAGGGTAGCACACTGGTTTGTAAATGAGAAGAAGTTTCTGAATGGTCCAGCACAGGCGAAAACAGTCCATAAATCGAGTGCTGATCTGGAGGACTTTCTTTCAAAGTGACTGGTAGATGTTAATAGACGTGGGGGAGAGTTAAGAAGAGACTCTGGAGGACGGGCAGACCCATGCTGTCACTCACCTGTGTGTGCCCAGGTGGGATTTGAGAGTATCAGGGAATGTGTACATGTGTGTGGAGGAGAGCTTCATTCTACAAGGTTACCCAGAGGGTAGTGTCAGGGTCCCATCTGACCTTGGTGGCATAAATAAGACAGCCATTTGAAAGTCACGCAGATATTTCCTCCCTTAATTTGACTGCAAGGAAGTCAGCATTGGGAATAAGAGAGAGAAAGAAAAGAAGTAAAAAAAATTAGAGCTGTGACTGAAATGTATGTCATTTATTACCCAGTAGTAAAACTTAGAACAAATGTCTGGTGTAGTTGTATGACTGCTGAAAAAATCTGAGTGATGATGATAGCCTGTGTATCACAAAAAAATGAAGCTCAAATATGAGAAAAGGGTCGTTGAGGCTGAAACAACAGTCAGTAAGAGTGATAAAAACCCGCCGGACCAGACACAGATGTTGGCGCGCAGGATCGATAAGTTACGTGAGGAGTGTGAGAAAATGTGTGGTTATAATGGCGAATCCAAGCGAGGAGAGTGCTTTGTTTGCCCTCTTTGCATGAGAAAGGAGGATTCGTTCATGCCCGCGACGGCTCCCTTTGTTTGACGCTTGGTTCGCTGCAGTCAACCGTCAATAAACCGAAATAATTTAACTGTGTCTACAAACCTTCGTCGTAAATAGTTGGCTACTACACTTCCTCGTGGACTCGGGTTCATTGCGTCAACACAACACTATCAACAAATTTTGTCCATGTCCAAATAAAATAACACATGTTGGACTAATTTTCCAGTCAAAATATTCAGTCGAAGTATTCTTATATTCATAGCCCACCAACAGCCATCTATTGTCTTCTCTGCTTCCCGAGAGGACAACTCGAATGACAGTGCAAGCTTGGCGTTCCAAAAATACTTAAGCTATTTTCACCCTGTCCTTTAACAGCGGCGATTTTTCATTGATATTAAAGACCAGATTATGCTGCAAAAGGTAACAAGTAGCTTAATGTCTGTCACGAGGAACAGACATTACTCGTATTATATCTGCATAACAGTGTAGGCTATTTAATTGCCACTGGCTATTGTTTGTAACAGCGGTGTTACAATGTTATACAAAGATGACCTGTTAGTAAACTATTACTCGATTATTCTACTAAAACACAGCGCGGAAAGATCATGGTTAAAACTCGTCGTTATAGACTTCGACTCGCCACACTACCAGTTAAAAAAAAAACGTTAAAGATGGAATGAAACTGCGATTGGTTGGTTGCAAACAGTGCTAATAAACTGTGGTTAAATGTTACTGATTATTAATATAGGACAAATTGAGTAATTCGCAATTCGCTCTAAAACCGCGGGAGCATTGTAAGGGTTTTCACATTAGTTTTTTTTAATGCAAGCATATGCTTCCGAGACGGTTATCTAATGAGCCTGTACTGAAGAAGTGAGTCAATTTGACAAGAACTTAAATTGCGTTATATTTGGATGGTGAGACACAAGTATGAACTCATCCCGCTGACTCAGTGGCTAATGAAAAAAAAAAAAAAACTTTCTCCGAGGCAGTGTAGGGAGATACGTTAAAGGAGCACGCGCTCTGTGTCTAAGCACGTGGTTCATTCCTCGCTTAAAGCCCAGACCGGTGTTTTAATCGACAGCAATAGCGTGGTTTTAGAGCAGCAATATCTTAACTGACGAAAGCTATGATGCGATTGCTTTTACCTGGCAACTTAAACTAACTTAATGTTTACACAAAAGTGACAGTTTTTCCTGGTCTAGGTGGGAAAAACGACACATCAGCAAGACCCCCCTCCACTTTGTAAAAACATCACCCCAGGGAGCGGGTCATAACAAAGGTCCGTGGATAATTCTATATCAAAACTTGTTTAATTTCGAAACGATACGAATCCAATACTTAAAAATACTTGAACATTAAGAGTGACAAAGAAACAAGAGAGAAAAGAGCTCTGTTCCGTTTTAGGTTTATCAGTTAGGTGTATTGGACTAATTGTTTTACAGGAGATCAATTAACTACTTAACTTTCACTGACCAGAATACACATCACAGTTCCTTTGACTACAAAACGGTTGGTTAATGTTAATTTGTCCGCAATTAATAGACATATGGGAATCCACAGGGTATGTTTGTAGTTAATGTGTTTACGACAGAGTAAAAAAGGGCTTAACTTAAACTCACCGAGTTTGACGAATAGAACTCTTGCTATAGTTCTCTGCAATTTTCCATCAAAACACAGTTAAGGTTGAGAATCGTTCCAAAACAAAAAAAAAAAGAAAGAAACACAGAAAAAAGTCTGAAAACCAACAAGTGTACTGGAAAGATTAAGATCAAGTTATTCGAAGAAATATGAGCAACTGATCTGAAAGTTACACGTCACTTAAGACATTTTGGAAACAAAAATCATGATAAATCGGAAATTACTGACGCTGCAAAATAAAAAGAGAAAAGAAAAAAAAACAGTCAAACTGTGATTCTATTTAAATACTCTACACCACCCCTTGCTTGGTTAGTTTTCGGACCCCTAAGAGTTAAGAGACGAAGAGGAGGAGGAAGCAAGCGGAGAGTTAGCAGTGCAAAGTAAATTACGGAGTGGAGTTCAACACGCCTACTGGAACGATAGGGTTAAACGCTTATCGTCTCATAACGTCATCTTACGATCATCAAAATATTATTTCAACAAAGAGCCGTCGTAACATTGTATCTGACAACAGTCAACTGTGCACTAAACATTGCAAAAGCAACTGGAATAGGATTTCATGTTTAATTAAAAACTATATAAAAGTATTTTCGGTTACTTTATTTTGCTGATGTAGCATAATAATGATACAGTTTGCCAAACAGCAATTTATGTCCATGTAATTACTACTAACTAAAACAAGTTTTACTTTTATAAATTTTGTTCTAAGGCTCTGAGACCTCAACCATTGCTATGCATCTAAAGATCAGTTTTGATGACATTTTATAGCTAATAACCATACTCTGATCACAATAAACTATTAATGGTTTTATAATAAAGTTATACAAAACTAGGCATGTTCATAAATGTGTACGGTAATGAAAACAAGTGTTTCCACCACACGGACAGGAGATGGAAAAAGGATACACATTTTTTCATCGTCTTTAATTTCATAGCACTGTCAAAATCATTGGGATTCATTTCACAGAGAAGAAATCATTCAAAAGAAAACAAAAGACAAAACACGTCATAAACATCTATGGTAAGACACTCAACAGACATCCTTAACCACTCAGCACGTGTTTGAGGAGTGTCAAATAAATAAAAATATAAACAACCGCAGTCTGTAACCTGACATTACAGCAGTCCTTTTGGAATGCCAGTAACTCGCACAATAACTTGTCCAGTAGGTCCTTCAGCTCTCTACAGTAAAATGTTTTCTTGGGCTCTCAACACTTTCATCAATATTCATTGATTCATACCCACAGCTGTATTCTAGTTCAGACACGAGACAGCCAGTGGTCATTTTAGAGACAGGTTGCATTTGATAGGAAAGTAGTAGTGCACATTGCCCACATTTTGGTCAGCTATGCTCATACACAATAAATAATGTGTGAAATACAGCAAAACAATACAACAACAACAACAACAACATGAGGGGGGGGAAAAAAAAAGAGTATAGTGTTTACACAAAGCGGCTAGAAAAGGAAAATGCCAGTATTAAAAGACGGAACAGATGCTGCTGTGTGTTACATGGTTCTATAATGGGAGATGTGTGGTTTTCAGAGAACAGCGAACAATAATATCATGACTGACGTTCACAATGGCTGGATTTAAACGAATAAACCATTCATTTTGTTCTCTCGCTTCTGAAATGAGAAGGATAACACATACCCCACCCAAAAGAAACTGATAGAAAAGAAGGAGGATGAGAAAGGAAAAAAAAAAGAGAGCAGAGAATGAGTAAACGGAAAACATGAAAAGAGGAATGTTTCAGTTTCTCGCTAAACGTGTCAGCGAGGGGAGAAGAAGAAATTGCATTAGAAAACTTTCAAAAACGAAAACAAAGAGGCAAGTCCCTGTGTTTTTTTCTCTCAGGAGTGTTTCAACACAATGAAACAGTACAGTAACAAAAACAAAAACGCTTCGACACATCCCACAATAAATAGCATGTAACCTGTTTCTGGCTTAAACGAAGGCTTTTGGACGTGATGTTTCAGGGGCGGACAGTTCAAACTTTTATCATTTAAATGTGTAAATAACTTCAGCCTCATTTTTCGTAGAGTCAAACATTTAGCACATACAACGAGAAAAAAGAAAAGAAAGAACGTTTTATTTGGGTGAATCCTGTGGAGCGTTTGCACTATTAATGTACCGATTCCAACCAATCTCTCTCCCTCTCTTTTTCTCAATCAGTGTCTCTCTTTCTCTTTCACTCTCCCTCTCTCACACACACACACACACGCACACCTGCGCGCGCACACACACAAACACACACACACACACACACACACACACACACATGCTGTAACCATATTAATGGAAGTGTTTAGTTGTCTTTAATGCATCAGAGCGTTGGACAGCCTTTAGGTCCGGACCTGGAATTTTCCAGCCTTGGTCATGTATTTGATGCCTTTGAATGGTTTGTACTTTTCACCATACATGTCCAGTCGATTAACCTTCAGACCTTTGAGAGAAACAGAGATGATAGCACATGAGTGAAGAATCTACACACTGTACTAAAGTAACCAAAGCATTATAACTGGTTAGTCTGGACTGTCTGAGATTTGCATATGGGCCAACTGCCTGAACAACATTGACTACAAAAGGGATCTGTACAGCCATACTGAAAAATAGCTCCACCTGTTGGTTAAATACTCGTACTGACGGACTGTTGAATTTGTGTGGGGGAAATAATAAGAAAATACGGTGTGATGTAGCGGTGGGCTATTTGCTGAGACATTCTGGGAAATGTAGTAATAATATACCTGATATTGCCATTTGCTGAATCTTAAACTGGATGTTGATGGTGGGGTTTTCGTCAGGTTTGGAGGCACCAGCCTGGAGACACATAGACCCCTTTAGACTGGGAAGTTTCTGGGGGTTTATCTTACCCACGTCCCAGGACAAAAGCTGAAACAAATAAAAAAAAAAAGAGAGAGAGAGAGAAAAGGATAAAAATATTAGGGGACACTCTAATAAGCAACATCACACTAAATATCTGACAAATTATATCTACAATCAATATATATACAAGCAAAATGTTTTCAGTTGGAAAGGCAAATATATTTAATATATATTTTAATATATTTATATTTAATGAAATATAATTCAATTACTACACCGTTATTACCAACCGTTACAACCTTATAACGGGATCATTAGAGACGTTGTACTTAGCAGATCCACTTGACTGGATACTTAAAATCCTAATGTCATGTACAGTGTAAACACTTCTGGCATTTACTGGGTGCATTTGCTCTTTTCATTCTATCTCATAATGTATGTGCGATCTACTCCAGTTAACCTGGTAACTACACTACCTACATGAAATGGTCACAAACAAATTCAAAATACACACACGCGCGCACGCACACACACACACAGTGCATATACCTTAGTGACGGGGTCAAAGGTGTATGTGCCCTGAGAGGGGGTGAGGTTGGTGTTGAGGACTCCACGGGGCAGCTGACTGGTTACCAGCACAGACTCTACTGCCTTACCCATGGTCTGCTTAGGGCCCAGGGTCAGCTCAAACCGGCCCTGAGAACTGCCCTCCCGAAACGTGATGTTGTGTTTTACATACACCGGTATAGCCACAAGGCTGCAGGACACACAACAGGCAACAGCCACGCTTTAGTTCTCTGGGTTTGACTCATTTCTTTTGGTAAAGCAGTTAGTAACTGAATTTAAAAGAGAGGAAAACTGACGAAAAACGAAAAAGACAAGCTTCGCTCACTTCTGAGAGCTGACATGGTAGGACAGCAGTCGGAAGTTTCCATCGGGAGGGATGAAGGACAGAATCCTCTCTGCCTCCCAGCGTTTGAACCGTACACACGGGTGGAAACTAACATCATCAAGAAGTCGGGGGTTCTGAGTAAGAGACCGAGAGAGAGATAAGGTTACAGAGAGAGAGGGGGAGAGAGAGGAAAATTTACACACAACTGAGATGGGGAGTGGGGGAAAGTCATTTGTGAAGGTGTTAAATCTGATTGTACATCACCCCTCAAACTCTAAACGGTGACTGGAGTACACCAAAAAAAAGAGTTAGCTCAAGACTTTTCTGAAGCTCTTTCTTGCTCGTTCAGACAAGACAGCAAAACACGCGTAAGGCGCACAAGCTCACCATAAAGGACAACGTGAGATCTGGCATTCCAGTCAGTTTGACACATGCATCGATCACTCCTTGGATCTCTGCAGTGATAGTGGAGCCTGAACAAGAGAGAGAGAGAGAGAGAGAGAGAGAGATGACATTCCTTCTCCAGTTACTCAGTATAGAAATCTTCCCTGTTCTTTAAAAGGATATTAACTGGCTCATGCAGTAGCCATTATGGCACCTTTAACTAGACATCACAACACAATATTACATGAAATATATGTGCCGAAAGATGGACCACAATAACACACGTGATGCATGAAACAAAAACAACAGTTAGCTAACAGTTTTCCACATCTGGGTTTTACAAACACTGGTTATTTACAAAAAAAAAAACTCACTGCAGCCAAAATAAACAAAAAAATGAATACAATAACTCAAGTTATTTTTACGTTTTTGAGAGTTTATACGGATTTAGTGAATGTGAGCCAGGCCACACCTGATTTGTCGATAATGGCGTCTATCTCTTCCACTACGTCAAAGTAAGCCTCGTTATTTGTGTACTTGACCCCTGTGCGTCGCCATGGTACCACTGAGAGTTGGCCTGTAGGAAGCTGCTCCCCCACATTAGTGCTGCCTGTGTTCACAGTAAAACAGAGTTAGGTACAGAACAGGATCCAGATGGACATACTTTCTCATGCACTCAACATTCATGCATTTGTTTTAATTTTTTAAACTCGTGTTTTAGAAAGTCCGATTCAACAAACTAGAATAATGAATCTTGCTCCTCAGCTTTCTGGCTAGAGTGCCAGATTTGAGGCCAGTGTATATGTAATTCATTTTAATGATAAGTTAATCATTAGAAATCAGAGACGGGGGGGGGGGGGGGGGGGCACACGTTTGAGGCCTGTGCTTATGTAATTAAATCTTAATTATACATTAATCATTAGAAATTAGAATGCTTTGTGTTAAGGTCTACATACAAAGTTATGCTGAACACAATATTATAAATTGATCACTTGAGTTAGTATGGTTTGCTTCAGATGGTCTAGACTTGTTTTCACTCCTTAAGAAACATCAGAAGCACTGTTCAGTGACAGCAGGGGGTCACTAGGTGGCGCAGTTTGCCTCACCAGTGATGGTGTTGACCACTGTGCGAAGGATGGTCGGAGGTTTGATCAGCTCCTTAAGGATGTTGGATTCTGTGGCCAAGGGGAAGCCATTATCCAGCATCTCCTCGAGCAACTCGTATACAACAACCACATTGTCTTTGATAGCTGCTTCTGTACACACCCCAAAATAGTCCTAAAGGAGAGAGAGTGGGGGGTGGGGGAGACAGAGAGAGAGAGAGAGAGAGAGAGAGAGAGAGAGAGAGAAGGAGAGGTGCTCAATCTTTGGTTGGAATCTAACTGTATTGCAAAAGTTTCCAGAATTTTGCCAATAGGCATAGTCTACAACTTGCATGGGAAACATCAGGTCTTGGTACATAGCAAATACATAAATATTTTTGTTGTACATAAATATTTTTTATCTGAAGCTGTGTGCAAATGAAACTGTAAATAAAATGCATTGTAAGACTGAAACACCAAGATGGAGAGCAAGTCAAAATACAAACCTGAAATGTATCCACAACACGATGAAGAAACTCTATGACAAAGAGCGGAGGCACCTCACTCTGAATGACCGCTACAAAGTAAATCCGATGCCTGAGGACGTTGATAAGGTAGTGATGTGGGGTCGGTATTACCGGAGGTACATTCTCCGGTTCAGTGGCCCGTTCCTGGGCCTCGAAGAAGTAGTCACAAACGGACCGGCTTACCACACTTTTCCAGTGCTTTTCCAGAAAGATGTCCCCCGAAGCGTTCACAAGGAACAAACTGTGGATCATTTTGACTCTATGGGTTGATAAAAGAGTATGGCTGTGACGCTAGACGTATAAAACAGCGACAAAACAGACAAAGACAAATTATAATCTGATTGTGAACCATTGAATGACTCTGACAAAACTTGTTTAGGTCGAGGTAGACTGAGTACGATGAGCTGTGAAAGGCATCGTGTCAGCAGGTACAACGAAATTTGATACGGGTTAATTTAATAGCCTTTAGTTCCAGCTATTAAATTACCAAATGGATACCCAGACAAGTCGGACTGAGCCTTTGGGGAGTTTAAATATAATATAAATCAGCTCTCATATCCTATGTGCATCCGCATCCCTGACAGTTGCTACTTTTGCATCCATTTTCTCCTCCCCCGTTAACATCACAGGACGGTCTTGTGATACCACCTCCGTCATGCGGGGCGTGTAAAACGGTTATTCTATTTTGATCATTTACAAGAACCATTTCCTTATTCATCTGTAAATAATGTATATCACGTCAATAGGAAATTCGTGCACTCACCGTGCTCAACGATCGTATATATCCGAGTCCAACTCGTCTTTTTCAATGAAACAAGATTACGGATGTCGCTTCCTTCTCCGTTATTCGGGCCAAAAGGAGAAGGGTAACTGACATATATACTGGCCAATAAGAGGACAGACATTTGAGACATGTCCCGCCCTCCCCAGTCGGAATTGGTGTACAGCACGGAAGTTGAAAACAACACATGCTCAAGCTCTATTGGACAATGGCCAGTAAACATCCCTTTAATGTGTCTTGTGATTGGCCCAAGGGCATATCAGGCGTCAGGCGCATCTGACATTTTGTGTGAAAGCAAAGTAGGGCCAAATAGAGCTGTAGTGACAGGCATATTTGATGGGCATTACCACAATCTGGGGCATCGTACAAATAACATGGGCCGCGTATTTCAGTTAATATAAATTTACACCCACAGAACAGCAGGGTCACTTTTTGTTACTTAACAGCAAAAAATAGACTAATTGTTACAAAATGGACAGCTTCTGTTAAAAAAGGGAAAAATTACACTGACTAAAGCGCAATATATGCAATTGCAAGGCAAGCGGTTTGAACGTGTAACAATAACATTTAAGTTCTTCAGTGATGATGAAATACATTACTGCTAAAAATATCAGGGGGAAAAATAAAGATATCGCAGATCCATGGGGACAATTTTTCAGTTGAATAATACAAGAGTTATAACCATAGGCAAAAATAAGACACCCCTTGCCCACCTCCCACCGAGAGCTCAATAAAAAACAATCACATGTGAAATGGCTCAACATAATTTATTTTTGTTTCAAGTTAAAATGTACAGAGTTCTTTGAAAGTACTTGCTAAGAAAGAAAACAAAACAAACAAACAAAATAACAAACAAACAAAAATAAAAACAAATAAATGGAAATACATACAAGGACAAAACGGAGAGGGAGTGGAAGTTAGACGCAGCCCACCAACCTGCGCCTTGATCTTTCCTTTGTATCTCTCCATCTATTGCGCTTTCTCTCTCGCTCGCTCTCTTGGCTTACAACTCACCATGTACAATTACAAAGGATACAAAAAAGGGAAGCAATATAAACAGACAGAAATTTACTGCGCTTATTTGTACATGCTTTGAAGATGTAAGGAAATCATCCTATACACACACACAAAAAAAAAACCCCAATCAAAATGAGAAAAAAAAAAAAAATAATAACGCTAAGTGGCCTTTAGATATTTATTTTTTCCTTTTGTTTTAAAATAGCATTAATATACTACACAAAGATAGAAAAACTCTAGAGACAAGATGGAATGAAGGGGGTTAAAGGCATCTTAAAGTCACCTAAAAGTGAGTTGTAATTTTTTTTTAGTTTTGAATTTCTTAATAATATTACCCAAGAGTTGAGCTAAAAAATATGTATTGGTATTTTTTTTTTCCTGAAACAGAAGTGAAAAAAATGACAGTACCAATATCCATGTCAGAATTTTTCTTTTTTCTTTATATTATAGAAAAAACATTTTCTCTACAATAAGTTTTCTAAAGTCAAAAAGAGTCAGCTTGTGTCATAAAAGAAAGCTGCCCAGTCTGAAAAAATTCAGAAAATTAAAACAAATTAACAAAAAAATACACACAAATAATATATGAAACGTCAGGTCTGTAAGAAAGAATTTTTGACACTGAATACTGGAACATTAAGAAATTCTCCGCCCCTTGTCCTAATGCAGTAACCGTACTGGTGACATTTTGTGTGTGTGTGTGTGTTTGTGTGTATGCACGTGTATGTGTATGTATGTTTTGACGTGTGCAGCACAAACTAGTTTGCATTGTCCATACCCCCCCCCCCTTACAACTAACCTCTGACAGAGAAAACAAAGTCAGTTGCGAGTTCTGATCGATGCTGATTACAGTGTTTGCTGCAGAGTTCCGTTTAAGAGACCATGTTAACCTCAGTGGGTGAGAAAAAACCTGGAACTACAGCATGTTGGCTCCTAAAGGCTGGTCTTCTGGTGTAACTACAGCTGATGTGAGGTTAAAAAAACCCCCAGTGATCTCCGTATTACTTTACCGCGTTGAATACACCGTACATGTATAAAGTCCTCGTTTGATTAGACTACCATGCCCTCCATGGAGTGTGAAGTAGGTGAGAGAGAGAGAGAGCATGTGTGTGCGCGCATAGGACGCGCGAGTGCGAGGAGAATCGGGAAGTACCAGATTATTTACATCTGCGAGTTCCACGTCATGCCCACTGCTCGCTCAGTTCTTATGGACAAACTGAACTACATACAAAGGCCCCTCCTGTCCTTGGTAGGGGGCTGTTACCATGGCGAAACACACTGTCCTATACTGGGAAGACTGGGATTACAGATGCCATATACTTGTCCTTGTGTGTCCACCAGAGAAACGCCAAATCATAAACACAGGACATGGAAGTGCCTCCACCACAGCACTCTGTAAGCTATAGAGGTGTGCATGTGTGAGTCATGTTTGTGTGCCAAATAAAGAGGTTGGATCATTTTTCCAGTACATCTCATCTCAGACACACAGAGAAAGCAAGAGGAGGCTGGACTGAAAGACATTTTGTGTCAACTGTCATCAAACAGTAAAATGAAACAATGAGGGGAAATGAAAGTATTAAAAATAAGACAATTATTATAATAATAATAATAATAAAAAAACCTTCCATCTACAACTGTTTTGTAATTTTCTTCTTTAGGTAAGGCTTCCTATATCAATTAAAAGATTGTGTGCATGGTCTATTAAGTTTGCTAACCATTATAATGTTCTTTTCAGTTTGACATGTTTGGGCCTGTTCCAACACAGCTTCACAGATGTCTCCACCTTTGTCTTGTGAATGGCGAACATTTTAGGGGTTGAACCCCTTGTCAGTCCAGCAACGGCAGCAAGGAACAAGTATACGGGAGTTCTGGTCAGAGCCTTGATCAGCAAAGGTCCATTCTTACGTTTCCTCCTTCTCCGGTTTCATCAGCTCTTATCCCCACACAGCCTGCTTTGGAACGTGAATGAGGAAACAGAACTAAAACATTGACATACAAAAAAAAAAAAAATTGAAACCTCAGTCCGATTCTCCTCCTCGCTAGCTTGCCCTCCCACTTGCACAGGCTTTGGGTTAGACGTGTAATACAGTAGCAGAGACGCGAGGAGTCCTGCGGGGAATGTCTTTTAGCCCTCCCGTCACTCTCCCTCTCTCTCTCGCTTTTTTTTTTTTTTTCCCCCGTCCTCTGTCTACAATGCTCATCTGCTCATGTAAGGTGACTGTTTAGGGACTCCTGCGTAACTGTGGTGGGAGGGTCCTGTGTACATCATGTTACCATGGTGATTGGGCTGCATAGGCTGTTGCGGATACGCCTGCTGTCCTATCATGCCCATTTGCATCTGCATTGGATACTGTCCCGGCTGGTTCATGTAAGTCGGGTTGCCATGGTAACCACTGTTCATCATGGGTTGTGGCATACGGTAGCCAGCGGACATTGCGGCATTGAGCGGGTTCATGTTCATGGTGTTATAGGGAGCCGGTGTTGGCATGAGATTGGGCATCATGCCACGCTGGACTGCCAGCGTTCGAGGGGAACCCTGCATGGGCACTGCACCTGAGCTACGCCCGTATAGTTGCTGCTGGTGCGGAGAACCAGCAGGCAGCTGTGAGGCCTTGGAGCGGATGGAGATGGGGCCTTTTACTGAGGTCATCTGGCCTTGAAGCCTCTGAGTGTGGGGTGGAGGAGGCAAGCCCAGGTTGGTCCCAGGGGGCATGTTGCACTGCAGCAGCGGAGAGCCTAAGTTCATGGACCCAGAGCTCAGGTTGGGAGGTGGAGTCATTGTGGCCTGGGCCTGGGGTATAGGTGGGTGAGGAGAGGAGGCAAGTTGTGCCAGGCCAGGGTTAGACAGCGAGACGCTAGTGGCATAAGAAGTGACTGCCGCAGAATGAGAGTAAGGCATGGCATGAGGGTCCATTATAGTGTTGGTGAGCTGCTGGAGCTTGGCCAGGCTGAAGGTAGCAGAGGGTTGGCTATAGCCCCCTGCACCAAAGTCCTGCCCCATTCGCTCGTAGAGGCTACGCCCTCCCCCACCACTGCTGGCACTCTCAGGGATTTCCATGATCATTGGTGTGGAGGCAAAGCCGTTTCCCATGCTACACTGGGACAGCGGCTGCTGCTGTTGCGGAGGTGGTGGAGGGACTGACGGTGGAGGCTGAGGCTGTGGGTTTGGAGCTTGCTGCTGCTGCTGCTGCTGCTGTGGAACCTTCTTCTGCTGCTGCTGCTGTTGGCTGGCGCTGGGGGGCCTTTCTATGACGCAGTTTTGGGGCGACTTGATGCCACAGCTAGACGTGTTGGAAGAGGGTGGAGGGGGTGGGGGTGGAGGCTGTGGGACACTGCTGTTGTTGGCACCAGGACCACTGTTGGGTCCCGGCCCAGCTGGCTGGATGAGGCTACAACTGCCCATACCCAGCTGTGAGCCGACAGCAACACTGGATGACGTCAGTCCGGCCGTTGAGACAAACGAGCAGCTACTGGCCTGTGATGATGAGGAGGACGACGTGGCTGAGCTGGAGGATGAAGATGCTGATGATGATGAGGAGGCTGCTGCGGCTGCAGCTGCCACAGCCGACATACCTCCTCCGTTCCCGCCATTGCCCCCTCCGTTACCACCCATGGTGGAGTCATAGCTGCTGGGATTGTCATAGTTTTCCGTAGTGCTTTCAATACTACCCAGGTCACTGAAACCACTGTCCACCACCTGCTGAGAATGGTCAGACACTGATGGTACATCCATCATGGGTGAGGTCTCCATGTTTTGTAGGGAGGGAGCTGACAAAGAGCCAGGATGCTCAGGGGTGATTTGGGTATAACCCCCTCCAGTGCTCCCTCCCGCACCTGTAGGGCCTTGAACTCCTGGCCCAGTCTCCAGAGGTCCCGGGGTCATTCCAGGGCTGTTGACGGAGCGCACAGATTGGTTGGGCAAGGGGGGCATGGGTGGGTTGGGAAGGGGGCTGCTGTGCTGGGACTGACCGCATTCTTCCAAAGCAAGACCATCCTCTTCTCCATCAGTGTGGCTGTAACTCTGCAATGTCCGACACGCTGCCAGGGTTTCCTCACAGTCCTGATAGGCCCCATGATGCTCTGGTTCTTCTTCTTGGGCCTCACCTTGTGTGAGTGACTGGACCGCCTGAACTGTTTCCAGGTCGAGCTCACTGCTGTGGTGATGGTGCGCGTGCGGATGGTGTGACAAATCATCCTTGAAGTCAGGGTGCTGGTGGGCGTTTTCTGCTTCCATCAGGAGCACTGATTTGTCGTCCACATGCAGTGGTTGCAGCTCCATTGGTTCTGGGGGAACTGCTGTCATGGCCGTCACAGTCTCCACAGCAGCAGCTGCCGCGGCTGACTCTTCTTGCTCCCGCCGGCGTCGCTCATCTTGCGCATCCGTTGAGTGGGATGACTTCACTTCTTGCACCTCTTCCTCTTCTTCCTCATCTTCTTCCTCCTCCTCCTGTTTGCTGACGTAATCCCGTGTGGCCACGCTCCCCTGCATGTCTAAAAAACCCTCACCGGTTTGGGGCTCCTCTTTAACGGGCGGAGAGCGAGCTGGGGACGAAGGATCCTCCTCATCCTCCTGGTCCTCATCATCGTCCTCTGAATCTGGGCTCTTTCTCCTCTTGCTACTACTGTCACTTTTTTCCTCCAAGCGGTCGTCTCCTTCGTCATCCGCATCGTGATCATCGCTTCGTCGGCTCCCTGACCCTGGCATGGCCGCTGTTCTCCGACTGCTGCACTCATCATCGTCACGCTCCTCTTCTTCCTCCTCTCTGTCTGCCACGTCTGTATCAGGTCGTGACTGAGGAGCTCTGGAACCACTAGACTGGGTCATAGCATGAGACGGAGGACGATTAGTCTTTTCCTCCGTCCATGACCTGTCTTCATCCTCTTCTTCTTCTTCGGGTTCAGACACTGGTGGAGGTTTGGGGACTGGTGGCGGAGGAAGGGAAGCATTTTTCGGTGGTCGACCTCGTCTTTTGGGCTTAGGCTGCTCTCGGATCTTCTGGAGGAAACTATTCTCCTCATCTGAGTCTTTGCGCTTTTCATCATCCAAGTTGGCTGAAGTTAAGGACCTCGCGGTTCTCTTGCAAGCCCGCTCCTCCAGCGTCGGCTTGTCTAGCTGTTGTGGAGTTAACCGGTTCCGTTCCAGCTCCTCTAGCCGAGCTGCCTCTTCCTGAGCCCGTTGCAAGTAGTAGCTGCGGGGCTTTCGGCCAGGTTTCATCTTGATCTTTGGGGGTGGCGGATCTTCCGAGGATGGGGTAGCCAGACTTCCACTGCTCTGGTTTGCCCCACTGCCTGGCTTCCTGCCTGGGCGTTTCTTCCAGTGCAGGGGCTTACGGCTCTTGCCCTTGGGCCAGCCTTTCTTCTTCTTCACAGGGACCTCAGGGGTCTCTGCTGGGGTCTCCACTCTTTCAGAGCTTTCTGTTGGCTCAGGAGTCCTCAGGCCAGTCATGGGCTTTAGCACAGGAGTAGGGTCTGAAAAACAAAAGAAATATTTACTATCCCATAATCAAATTCTTTTTTTTTGCACTAAATAAGTGTAAATCTGCATATGACCCTGAAAAGGAAAGGTTCACCTTTCCCTCCTCCCCCCACCTCCTATGACCTTAAATAACTCATGTCAGTGGAGATTTGACATGTCCCAATACTTGTGACAGCTGAGTTTCAAGATGCCAACAATTAGCATTCACAACTGAAAACAATTCAGCTAATTAAAATCATGGCCATGTCATTCCTACTGTACACAGAACTCCAGCACACAACAACAAGACACCTATGTTGCAATCCTGAAACTCAGCTACTACAATCAGTGGAACACGTTACATTCTCTAAAGTGAGGAACTGGCAAACCTGTCTTTTAAGGCTTATACTGAAGGTACCATAACTATCTTATGCATTGCTCAACATAGCTGTTCTTCCTAACCTCAAATGCAGTAAATACTAACCAAGATCCCAGTGTTGAGAACATGACTGCACAAAATCCTCACCATCATCCTCTGACTCAGTAAGGTTGTCATGGCGACCCCTCTTGGGGACAGGGTCCATGTGTTTACGAGCTGGGGGATAGCGTCTGAGAGGGCTGGACAGTGGGGTCTCCTCCTCCAACCTGGGCATAGGCCTCTCTGAGTCTGAATCCACAAATGGTTCGTCTAAAACCTCTGTGGTCTCAGAGATGGTCTCGGTTACCACGCTGCTGTAGGGGTTGCTGCGCTGCCGCACACGCCGTTTACGCAATGGCTTCTGGTACAAAGTGGAAGCAAAATAGGAGCAGATTAAATCAATGAGATGACAGGAAGAATGTCTACAATGAACTAAGCTTTATCAACACAGCATTCACACAACATGAGTTGTCTACATAAAGACATATTACAAAATGTTAAAAATTTATTTCAGCACCTCTCTCAACTTAACATACTAACGTTTAAAATGATTATGACCTTAGACAATGATCTGCAGTGATACTGATTTAAATCTAAGTTATAAACTAACAGCAATAAAACAACTTAACAGCACTACACGAATTATATGATTACACAAGCCACTGTGACTACCCTGGTTCGAACAACGAAACCTTTTCCAAGCTGTGCACTGGAACTCACCTTGCACTTCAGTCCCAGAGTGGGTTTGGTGAGGACAGGTGGGGAGCGAGCCCTGAGATCTTCATCCTCCTCCTCCTCATCCTCACTACTCTCACTGAAACAAGGTCGTCTCATAGGTGGCGGCTCACTCAGTCTCGGTGCAGGGGCCAATGAAGGCAGGGCTTCCCCAGACCCTTCACTCGGTCTACGTTTAGGGCCTCGCTTTTTCCGAGGAGGACGCCCTCTGCTGCGTGGGGGTGGAACTGAAGGGAGCCGAGACATATCCAGGGGTCGGGCGGCAGCAGAATTGGGCTCGTTATCACGGGCAAAGAGCCCAGGAGGGGAAGAGATGTCAGTAGTTTTCTGGTTTTCCGGGTTGTCTTCATCCTCTTCATCCTCATCATGGCGCATTTTTCTAGGCCGACCTGGCTCTTGACGAGGACCATCTTTGACTTTGACCCAGTGGACGGCCACCCAGTTTTTGGGCGGCCGTCCACGGCCCCGGCGCTCTCCATTAGCAGGAGGGATCGGGCGGTTTGGACTGGGCAAGCCGGTCCGCAAAGGGGAGGAAGCTGGGGAGTCCTGGCTGTTTGGGAAAGATGGGAAGCATTTTCTCTCTTCATGATCATCCCTCTCTCGTACATGCCATGGCAGCGGAGAACTCCTGTGGCTGGGTTTGACCTTTTTCGGAAGAGACAACAACTACATTTCAATTGCAATTTGAGGCAACTCAATTCAACAAGCATAGTGCAAACGTAACACAAATACAGAAAATCTACAGGACACTTAAATTCATTAATATTCAATTTATTAATATTAATATCCTGCCCAGGCAGGAAGCTCAAACATCAAGTGCTCTCACCATTATTCACAGTTGTTAATTCATGGATAGAAGTACACTAAAACAGCACACTCACATCTTTATGGTTTTCCTCTCTCTCCTCCTCGTCTTCCTCCTCCTCCTCTTCTTCTTCATCCCCCTCTCCATCAGACACCACAGTGTTGGTGACGATGACAGGCGTCCAGCGCAGGCAGTCTGGGTCGACCTCCAGTTGTCGAGGCCTGGCCCGGAGTTTTGCCATGTGAGTTGCTACAAGCTTCTCTCGCCGTACCAAAACCAACCTGCAAAGGATGTTAGAAAGAGAGAAACAGACACCAGCAGGGGTGCAATCAGAATCAGGGTCGCTGAAGAATCTGAAGTGTATCATACATAGACTGACATCATGCTTTGATTCTCTTACTAAGTCTTACAAGGGATGTTTCAGGGTGATTTAACTTCTTCACATTATCTAACTTTATAGGAAAGTAACTATGCACTGCTGAACTGACACCAGACTTTTGATCCATTAGCATTACTAGTCTTCATGAGACAGCAGGAGTCTCCTGAACAAACATTGTTTTCCTCACCTATCCCCACGTTGTTCCAGCATGTTTAAGTGCTGAAGGGTCGCAGTAATGTCCTGGGGGCAAATGCCCGTAATTTTGCTGAGTCTGCGGATGGTGAGCTGGCGGTCCCGGACCTCATGAAGACACTCCAAGACTACGCTCCGCCAGTACGCCATGTAGGATAGCCGGCCTAAGTCTGACAACGGCTTTTCTGGGCTTCCTGGCTGGCCTTCACGCTTCGACAGCAGGTAACCTACAGATGGAGGCCGCAGTTCAGTATTTTTGAGCATCCATCATCACATTTGAGAGAGGTATGAACAGCCATATATAAGAGACTGGTGTATTAGGGTGCTAATGAGTGAAGATGGTGCTGATTCTGAGAAACCTGTGGTCTTATATTTGTGAATAAATTATTCTCCAACAACACCTGTTGTATTTATTTTTTTGCTGATAATGGTGATGTTAAGACATACAGATACTCTAAAACTAGAACAAAGAAACAACATTCAACTAGTCAATTCAACTTTAACATTTTTGTTACTACTTGAGTACTGATTACCCAATAAGCCTACACTTATCATCAAAAACAGAGAGAATGTGTAGAAAACCACAGAAATGTGCAAATTCAGTGGAGCACCACCTCAGCCACCACACCTAAAAGTCTATATTCATTCACTCATTGCAACAGAGGTGACTAAGGCTTTTGCATGTAGGAGAACAAGCGGAGGACTCACTGAAGTCGATAAGGAAGCGCCCGTAGCCCTTACGCTGGTACTGTGGGAGGATCATGATGCAGGACACATTGTACTTTTGTTGACAGTGTTTCTCCTAACAAACCAAGAGAGGGACAGGGGATAACATGAAATCAACAAGAGAAATAAAAAAAAACAAACAACAACAACAAAAAAACTTTGTTTTGCTGGAGATGGCTGCTAAACAGTTGACAAAACATGTGTTTATGTGCAGTGAGACTTAATCAAAATCAGACACCAGAACTAACAAATGAACTTTCTAGTTGTCTAATTTTCTTTTTGGCCACAAATGACACTGAATTAACAATAAGACACATCATTGCCTATTTTTTTGCTTGTTTGTTTTTTAGGATTCCTTATTCGGAATGCCTGTCCAAGAGGGGGTTAAGTCAAGGGCCCTCGACTCAACCCTTTCATGGATAACCATGACCTGGATGACTGAGAATCTTCATGGACATCTCATTCAGAATGCCAAAATATCCGTTATCTCTCAGTGTTATGGACAAAGCCGTAACCATTTGGAGAGCGTTAGGAGTTACAGCCAGAGTGTTCAACCATCAGTTATATTCGGCGTGTTAAGGAGAAGACTTGATTACCTTGGAGAAATAACCAACGAGGTGGCAGCCTTTGCCGTCATTCTGGGTGAGCACATAGAACAGGAAGGGCTCCACATCATAGTATAGCGTCTTATGATCCAGGAAGAGCTTCGCTAACAAGCACAGGTTCTGACAGTATATCGTGCTGACGTTTCCATCCACCTAACGAACAGATAAACAGCTTAGCATTCTAGAAGGATTTATTTACAATTTGATTTGTTTGCTTCTCTAGGTTTAAATATCTGCTTACGTTCAATTGAAGTCTGAAAGAATTTGCATTATTTAGCTACTGAATAACCCATAAAAACCAACAATGAAACAACTTCTTCCTTCCCTAGAAGCGATAAATTATCAACTAAGTGAGAAAAGTAAAATTATTATTCCCCAAGGTTACAAATCACTAATAAAACATACAAATTATTTTCATGTATGAATTATAGAGCAGGTTGATCATTTCTTGTTTCAATACAGTATGTGTGTAAGCGTGTGTGTGTGTGTGTGTGTGTGTGCCTAAGGATTCTATGCCATCTCACCTCAAACACAGACACGTCATCTTTCCTATAAATTTCATTGGCTGGTGGGTGGAACCAATTACACTTCCGCATATGCTGAAACAGGATACTACGGCTTTTCATGTAGCGTAGACAGAACTCACACAGGTACAGCTTCGGAAGCCTGGACGTGATGAAGCACAGGACACAGCGAAGAGGAGAAAAAAAAAAGAAAGGGGTGTTAAGTGACAAAGGTGGCAAACAAATGCCAAATCTGTCCAGAGAGCCAGAGGGTGTCATGTGTCACTTCTGTAAATTATCTGCTCAACTCCAAATGACCTGGACCATTGAAGTTCTTTAGTTAATAACCCCTGAACTGGATTGTGTGACGTGGTTTCTGTTAAGTTTTCATTTACCTGCTGTATTCCTGTGGGTATGGGGAAGAATACCACGTTTGAATTTCGTATTTCCCAAACTCAATGACAGACGGACAACGCATTTGAGGGTCTGGGGGTCCCGTCACCCCCACTTTCTAAAAACGAGAAAGAGAGAGACAGAGAGAGAGAGAGAGAGAGAGAGAGAGAGAGAGAGAGAGAGAGAGAGAGAGAGAGAGAGAGAGAGAGAGAGAGCAAGCTTATCAGGCAACAGGCAGGTTTTCCATAAGGGATTAAGGGAGCATAAAGCAGACAGATTACAAACCCGAGGATTAACAAGCCTTTGTCCCTTGCGACCAACAATCCGACATACAGGTCTCCCCCCCAGGATTACGATCAGACCTGGTGGTCAGTCATGAGTGGACAGTGGGACATCTGTCACTGGGCCACTTATCGACGACAGACTCACAACCCAAACCCCAACACTAAAACTCCGCTCACAGCCTCAGGTTGCAGACTCATCAGCTTGACTTGCGCCAGCATTTTAAGTTCTCTCTCCCAATTGCCCACGTCTCACACACAGTGTTCTCACACACTCTTTTATTGATCTCTGTCTCTCAGCACCAAGCCGGTGTGTGCTGTTGTATTTCTCAGTCAGAGCCATACACACATTCACACAGTACCTGTAGTGCCAGTTCCTGGATGTGCCTGAACAGTTCCACGTCCTTCTCAGTCAGGTTCTCATGGCCAGGCAGCCTGTCCTCCTCTTCTCTCCAGTCTTCAATGCCCTCCTGATTGTCTGGGAGACACACAAAGACACACACACAGCTCTATGTAACACATACTTTTTCAAGTGCTTTAAATGCAAGTGTTTAAGACATGAAACATAATAATAAATGAGGAAAAAAAAAAAGTCAGGACCGTTTAAATAAATCACATTGAAAAATGAGTGAATTCTATAAATTAGATAAAATTCAATGATCCTTAGGGGAAAAAAAATCCCATTCCCAAAGTGCTCTTTTCCGATTCTTGACCTGATTGACTCAATCATACAAACAACAGGCAGGACACTGCTTCTGTGCATCCGCGCACACACACACACGTGTACGCATGCACGCACACACATACACACACACACACTACACAAGCACACACATGTACACACCCACACCCACACTACTCAAACTACACACAGTACACACGCACACCCCTCAAACTACACACAGTACACACCCACACCACTCAAACTACACACAGTACACACACACACACACACCAATGCAGCTTTCTCTCACCTCCTGTCCTGTCGTCTTGGTCACCCTTGCGGCTGTTCTTCTTGCGAATGCGGTATTGCTGCGAATAATCGACAACCTCTGCGCGGGCTTTGCGTCCGTCTGGGGACGGCGTGAAGAATTTGGTGAGTGCATCGATCAGGCCCTTTGTTTTCTTGTTGAAGCGCATGCTGCCCTGACCGGAGTCTTCCTCGCGGAGGGAGAAGAGCAGGCGGTTGTCTCCGGGGTAACCCTCGCAGGACGAGCTGGAGGACGAGTGCGGGGAGTAGGAGCCTTGTGAGTGACGGTCGACGGCCGCCGGTCGACCCCGCCTGCGGCCACGACCGGGGCCGCGACCGGGCCCACGCAGGTTCTTGAAGGGACGCTTCGACCTGGGAACACAGCAAGGTATGATGTCGTGGTAAACAGAGAACTCCTAACTAAAATCAACTTAACAGCCTCTCCAGCATGCCCTTATATCTGATATAATTTGGACAAAAAACTCTTCAAATGTAAAGTATAAGTTCAGTCATTACCGACCAGCAATGTACCAACAGTATTTAAGATGTACAAGAGATTGACAAAAGGAAGAACACGATAGGGAAAAAAAAAGCTATGAAGTCGCGGAGAAGAGCTCCCTTTCCAAGGCGTGTTGGCGCAGGCACGCTACCTGTTCTTAGGTCGTCCCAACGGCGCGTTGTAACGCCGTTTGATTTGTGCCGCTTTCTCGTGCAGGAGTCTTCTTCCCTTTTTCCCTGGTCGACAGATCTGACAGATCCACATGCCTGAGACAAAACAAAAATATGTCACCACACAACACAGACAACTCACCACAACACAGGCTAAAAAAAAAAAAAAAAAAAAAAGTCTAAATGTCTGGGTTTTTTTTGAGCCAAACGTAAAGAGCTGACAAAGACTCTGCGATGCACAAAAAATAATAATCGTACTGAACTCAGAAAGTTTTACTTCTCATTTACAGCCATGTATAACAGAGTAATAAAGTCATATTAAAAAAACAAAAAAAAACTTAAGCGCCAACTTGCACTTGACTGAAAAACACTCAGAAAAGGAAGGATCCATACATGAGTGTATACACACAAGTGTTAGGGACTGAGGGGAGACACAGACCTTTGGGCATCCGCATAAGAGGAGGGTCACAGCACTCCATGTGAAAACCCCGGTCACAGGAGTCGCAGAACAACATATTTTCCTGTGCAAACAAACAAAAACACACAGACAGAGACTAAGTCAACAGTTGGTCGTCTTTAGAACAGGCAGACACTGTCCAGACTTGTTAACAGGGCAGGAAAAGATCAGTGCTGAACCAGTGTACCTGCACCAGGAAAAGAAATTGTTTTGTCTGCTACAGCTGTGTTAGGAATAATGTTAACATGCTGCGTGTAGATACTTGGAAATCTATCTGAAATAATACATGGATGCATGCTTAGAACAAACAAACAAATACCGCGTTTTTGCCCTGGTCTTGGCAGTTGCTGCAGGTTTTACACTCGATGCATTGCCACCAAAGAGCTTTCACTCGGGCTGTGAGTTCTGGAGAAAATTTCAAACAGGACGGGTGTCCTGAGAGGTAGAGAGAGAGAAAGAGAAGGAGAAAGAGAGAGAGAGAAAGAAAAACAAAAGCCCAACTGTTAGATCATTCCGAATTCTCTGAACGTAAAAACAAAAATCCAAGCATCCCAAATGGCAAAAGTTCACAGTGGTCACAGTCCTGTACAGAACAGAAGTTCCATCATTCCAGCGTGCTGCGAACCAAACCAAACGAACCAAAACTTTTGGTTGGGTTTTTTTTTTCCTCGACGCAACCAAACATTCTACGAGATCCCAGGGTTCCTCTGGCTATTTTTTTGGACATCGTTGCCCTCTCTTAGATTTTCCTCTCCCCTGGTTTGGAACTCACCGCTGTTGCCACAGTCAGCGCAGGAGATGAGCTCCTCTGGCTTCTTGTCGCGATTCTGCTCCTTGGTCCCCAGACAGAAGCTACAAATGGGAATGGGCTCCGCCACGGGCTGTGAGAAACAGAGAGAGAGGGAGAGAGAGAGAGAGAGAGAGAGAGAGAGAGAGAGAGAGAGAGAGAGAGCGAGAGAAAGACTCTGTTATGCACCATCAACAGAAGCATTGTGCGAGGAAGAAGGATGTGAGGGTCTTCATAATGTAGCTAGTGTATCGTGTTAAGCCTACTGTTAGATGGAGAAAGAGAGAGAGAAGTAGACAACACAGTGCATTAAAACTCATTAAGATGTGCCAGTGAAGCTCCAGCTAGTTTCACAACTTTGCAGATTGTGTAATAAACTTGTAATAACTACTTTCAGCTGTACCTAATCCAGCAATACAGTAAGCCATGACAGTGTTTCAGGAACAGAGACCAGGGGGAAAAAAACGAGGGGAAAGGAGACAGGTATGGCTTGTTTTTGATGCCGATTCTGTGGCGTCCAACATCCGACGTTCTCTTCTGTGGGGACATTAATCTTTTAGCGTATACAAGAGACAGCACCACCCGCGCCGCACCTTACTCTCTCGCTCTCTCTCACTCTCACACACACACACACACACACACACACACACAGAGCATGATGAAGAGACCCAGGAATGTGGCAAAACGTTAACTGTCCTACAGCCTTTTGCTTGCAGTCCCAGTCAACGTGAAGGGCGGCTAAATGCCACAGAGCTGTGGCAGAGATAGCAGCTGGAATCGAGCAGGCGCGGGGGGCGGCATTCAGTATCGACATTAAGAAGGTGAAAAACAGAAGTGTCCACAGTAGAAGGTTGGCTGGGACTAAAGGAACACAGGGACGGTCAGAAACAGGACTGGAAACCAAACCAGAGACATGAGCGGTGCTATGAGCAGTACTGCAGTGGTTTGGGGTTTTAAAAAAAATAAAAAGGTCAATGGTAAAGAGGGGAAGAGCAATCAGTTCTTACAGCAGGACTGTGACCAGGTAGAAGCAGACGGAGCAGTGGGAACAGTACCAGACCTGGACCAAGTGGACGGGTCAGGAGCAACAGCAGTAAGCAAGGTCATGACCAGAAGAACCAGGGGCATGTGTAGGTGTAAAGACAGTCAGGCAGTTATGAGAAAGAGCACTGCACACAAGCAGAGAGCCAGGGAGACAGATAGTCAGGGTAGTAACAGGAGCCATGAGCAGTGACATCGATGGTAATGACAGCGTTAAAGACACGTTGTGGTGATCTAGGGTATGGACAGGTACACACCTGGCTGGCTGCATATCGTTGTGAGCTGGTTTGGGGGGGGGTAATAGTTAGGGTAATCGATAGGATCATAAGCAATAAATGGGGGAGTTGTCAGGGGTTTCAGAGCAAGGGCATGATGAGTAGAAGGAGAGAGAGAGAGAGAAAGAGAGAGGGGAGCAGTCGTGGCTGGCTGCACATAGCTGGGATGGAGGAGCAGGTCCAGGCAGGGAAGAGACAGGGGAGTGAAACGGTGATTTATTGGGTTCATTTCCCTCTGACTCGGGCTCTCTGCTCGACACAGGGACACATCTCGCCCCCGGGGGATAAAAAGGAGGGAGAGGGAGAAAGAGAGAGAGAGAGCGAGAGAGAGGAAGAAAGAAAGGAAAACAAGGTATGACCTTTCAACAGAGCTACCTTTCTCAAACGCCTCAGCCGTTCTATTTAGTTAACACTAGCGTTAACCCTGTCCGAGCCTGTTTAACCAGTGTCTTATCCCGTGCTTTTAATAACACGTTACATCTTCATCAGGATGTAATGTGCGTTGCTTTAAGTTACTTCGCTCTACTGTTATGAGACACTCGGATGGTTACTGTTGCCACATGCGTGAGTGTGCGTCAGGTGATTGAGGTGACCACTGAAAGCATAAAATTACTGGGAGTTCACCTGTAATTCAGAGATGAACTTGTCAGACTTGTACAATGACCACGTTCAGGGAGGAGCTTTCAAACCTATTGTAAAGGTCACGTGTTCATTAGTGAGTACAGTCGGGAGGCTAAACCCAGATTCCGGTTTATTAATTCTGAGAGAAAAAAAAAAACAGCAACAAAAAAAAAAACAGGCTAGACAACATCACAGAAGACAAATATCTGGACTGTTTAACGTCTGAAAGGACGGAATTTGCAACACGCCTTTCCCTATGTACTGCTGTCCAATCAGATGAGGTCGTGTGAAGATAACCTAGATTATTTTGACTGGGCGGACTCTCCTGTCCTAACAGTTTCCATTAGACAGCAGCGCTACTGAGCCAAAGGAGTGGTCTGCAGGTGGCCGAGGAAAAAAATGAGGTAAATAGTGAGCGACAAGGGACGAAATCTGTCCAGACTCCAGAAGCTTCTGAGAACAAGAGCAATGATCTACAATCGGGTCCCCACGGTTCACGTTACTGTATTTATTAGGGTCATGAAAAGCACAACCTGAGAATTTTAATACACCATTTTGACACAAAGTCATCTTTTCTATTCATGGAACAGACGCTCCAATTGCATTTGAAAAATGTTCCTAATCTACACTGAGGCCTTTTTATCATGTGAGGTATTCTGCACTCCTCAACAGCTCCGCGGGTTACATAATTAACCTCACTATCATGCAGGCTAGTAGGTCAACAGAGAGTGTGTGCCATTTCATACCTTCTTAGGGGAAAAAAAAATCAGATAAATAAAACACTCATCATGTCTTCGTCGGCGTAGCTCAAACTGACCCGCCAGTCTGTGAGAAAGAGGACAAAGGCCGAAGGACTCCTTTAGGAATTCTCTGTATTATATAAAATACTCAAATGTCTACCTATCGGTTTGCTACGTTCCTGTTGACACCAGATAAGATTAGGGAGAATTCCTTTTAAAACAACACTCTGGCTTCCAAACTAATGTTTACCTCAATGATGCTTCTCTATATCTGATTGATCTCCGACCTAGATATTGACAGGATCCTGATGAGAGAGAGTGCTTTAGAACCTCTGTTTGTAGCTCAGAGAACAACAAAAAGTAATCACCAGCAATTCAAACATCTCCAAAACACTCTCTCTCTCTCTCTCTCACTCTCTCTTATACCGCCAACCATTAAGACCTGGGAGAAAAAAAAACGGTCTGAAGAAAAGGAAATGCTACAGCGTTCCATAAGGCAGCGAAAGCTTCCGCTGATACGGAACATTCCAGCGGCTACAATGTGGCGTTTCGCAGCTTCGTCTATGACCTCTCCGTCCTCTCCTCCTGCTCTATTCTTCTAGATCCATCCGTGCGACGGAGTCAGAGGTGAGGCGGTAAGAAGAGGAGAGGACAAGAAAGGCACATAATCAATGTTCACCACTGTTTGGTATTCACGTCTGCTTCCCCTCTCTTTCCTTTACTCTCAGTGTCTTTTCACCTTGAGCCAAAACAACCAAGCTGCACCTGTTAAATCGCTAGTGGACGAGCATGTCAGCAATTATATGAACAAATGTGTTTAACAGCAACACACTGCTCCTGAGATAATAAGCCTCAGTGGAATTCAGCTCAAATTAAAAGGATTACACTCACTTTGCTCCCTCTTCATGCTTGATGTTACTAATACTTAGTACTGAGTGTACTGAGTTAAGCGTCGTTTTTGTGTAAATACAAATTTAATGCAGCATGCTATGCATTCGTGTGAAATTACCAGTCTGTTATCACTTACTTTATGGGACTAGCACGCAGCGACATTCATCTGTAAAAGGATACGCCGAACAGACAGACTGTGCGGAATACACCCGGGCAGAAACGACCACATGTCGCTACGTCTTCGAATAAACAGAGAAGAAAGTCAGGGGTACGCGGGGGGTTCTGGGGTCTTTTTTTTTTTTTTTCCCCCCCCACATGTCCTCGTGTTGACCAGGTCGACTGGATGGCAGGAACTTTAGGTCACCCCTGCCTACAGCTGTGAGAGGCTACGAGATGGACTACCCACCATTGCGCTAGCTGTTCGCACTGAACACAAAACCCCTGCACGTCAGTAGCCTGCCCTTCTAATGGCCACAGATTCACAGTGAAGAGAAATGAGATTTGCTATCTATATATCCATGACCCCGATTTGACTCCAAACCCTCCACCCCCCCCCTTCCCATGGCCTGCCAATGACCCCAATGCGAGTGAGAGCAGGAGAGAGGGAGAGAGAGAGGGAGAGACAGACAGACTGTTTGAATAGGGCAGCGTGACACACTAAATCGGGTGTTAAATACACAAATCTCCTCGAGTAGGGGTCATACTCAGTGCTCGGTCATTTGTTTTGCTCCCCCCCTCTATTGCCCTTTTCCTGAATCATAACCATCTATATCCTAAAGCGCAACCAACAGGACCAACAAGCAGAGGGGATAACACACAGGTACGAGCGAGGCACTGACTACAGATTCAGGTTTGCAAACCAGACGGACCAAAACGTTTTCCTTCAAATTTATATGACCAAGACAACATCGGGTTCAAAGTTTCTCAAATAACACGCAACTGCTCGAGGTCAAATTTATCTTGTATGAGTCACCAACTCTTGTCTATTCAAATCAACACAGATCGCTGTGAACGGTTTCCGTTTGTGGCAATTTATCCAGATTCCAAATTCCGGATTCAAGTACAACCTGCTACCGAAATGACACGCAGCCAACCAAAACTACGAGCCTCGTACAGGGACGCGACGTTACTTCTGCAGTGGCAGACATCCAAACTTCTACTCAGTTGTAGTCACATGACCAAAAGCATTCACTGAGCGTAAACGTGTTGTTTTGTGCTTCCAGAGCACGTGAATTAACGAAAACAGCACATCTTTACAATGTGCGGAGAGGCTTTAAACACACTAATTAAAACAAACACACACACACACACATTTAGAGTTCCTTTCCTCCTGCTTGTATACACACAATGTCAATGCAACATCACAGTCTCACAGTGGAAAACAGAACAAGCAAGAGTGTACGGGTGAGAATGATGGGACTGTGTTTGACTGTGTGTGTGCGTGTGTGTGTGTATGTGTGTGTATGTGTGTGTGAATGCATACAGGCTCTAGGGAGTGTGTGTTAAGTCTACGCTGGAGTTTATCGGGTTACAACAGTGGGTGTGTTCCTGAAAGCTGCTGTCGCCTGCCTGTCTGCTGCTGCTGTTTTGCTCTCACTCTCTCACTCTTTCTCTCTTTGTATATGAGCAGTTCTGCCTGCTGTCTCACGTTCAGGACCGGGGCTGAGCTAAGACATGTGAGAGTCTGGACTCTTCCTGTGGATCCCACCCACCCACAACACACACACGCACACACACACGCACACGCACGCATGCATGCACGCAAGCAAACAAACACGCAAACACACAGTCTTTCCCATTCACCCACCCCCTCTCTGTCAGGGAGTAGCAGCCCTGCAGCTGGCATAGTAGGAAGCACAAACCACATGGCCTCACTTTTGCCTGACCCTCATCCTCCTCCTCTTCCTCCCATTGACGTTCCCGCTCCTGACAGGGATATGGATGCCCACTCTAAACGCGTGACTATGACCAGGGGTGAGCCTCCTTGTTATGTATCTGCTCATTTAACTCTCTCTCTCCTAATATCATCCAGCTAAAATCTATCACTTTAATGCACTAAGACCCCACTTCACTGAACTGTACATATAAAGTAGTGTTTGTTTTGCCATTGCTTGTACACTGTTTTAATTATTCTACCATATACTGTATAATGACATCTATCTATTTAGAATTTGCACTACGCCTTCCAAGTATTGCTTTTTTAGTGACTGATGCGCTAATGAAATTGTCTACGTAAGGGATTTGTGCAGAGCTGGATTCAAACTACCAGCATTCAGGGAGAGAGTTAGACACCTTGGCAAAGTGATCTACAGGTTTCCACTGATAGTTCAACAGCCGTGATGTCTTTCGAGGGAGGACACTTTCTACCTGTGGCACTGTCCTCCGCCGGCTTATCTCCATCTCATAAGCATGGTAAGTAGTTGTCAGTAAGAACAATCGCTGAATGAACGGATGGCAAACGTTGTGTTCTTACCCTGTCCTTCTCATGTGGCAGGAGTCTGACCGGGGGTAACGACTCCAGCGAAACATGGCCAGTTCCATCGTTGCTGTGGGAGCTTCGGCTGATCAGCTGGAAAAGCGGCCCGTGTTTGGCGACTCGTCCGTGGGCCACTGCCCGTTTCATCGCCAACCTCAGCTGCTGGTGGAAGAGCCCAGGAGCCAAGGCACCGCTGCCCGAAAGGTACCCAGCTACGTCAGCCTGGCATTTTAAAAACCGCTCCACGCTCTTCAGAGAAGAACCGCCGGGCTCGTGGAGTCCCTCCAAAGCTCGCTTGATAAGCTTGTTCCAGTCCAGACCCGGTTTCTTAGAGGAACTCGAGCTAGAGCCTCCAGATCCTCCACCGCTGGACGATCCACCACCTCTGGGTTTAGGGAAGGCCAAGCGGCCGGGGTTATCGGGGTCCTTGTACGAGTTGAGCCCCTTGTTGGAAACTTTCAGGATGGAGCCATCCTTGACACTGAGTTCCAGCTGCTCCAGAACCGTCTTGCGGTCCAAGCCATGGGACATGGACACCGCATTGCAGATCCGCTCCTCGGACGGCCGCTGTTTTTGCTTCTTCACCTTCTTGATGGCCTCAAGGATCCAGCTGGTGTACAACGGGTTGGCCAGCTTCACCATGGTGACGGAAGGTGTCGGTTGCTGAGGGCAACCTCAGACCACACGAGTAAGCGTACAGGAAGCGCCCGGCCCCTCAAGCCTAGGCGCCCCCACCTCCTCTGTCCTCCTTTTCGGAGGCTATCCCTCGTCCCCACGCCGGGCGAACGGTCCTTCAGTATCTGGGCAAAAGTGAGAGTAGGTGGACGGTGGACACCTCACCATAGCACAAAATCCACCCCTTCCCACCAACCCACCCCCCCCCAAAACCAAACCCTGTTGGCCCCAGCTACCCTCTCCCTTTGGAGCAGGCTGACCAGGGCAAAGGGTCAAGGCAAGGCCACCAGAAGCTTCTGGAACTTTCCTTTCAGACCTCCAAGTGTCTTTGGGATATGGATCGGGTGCAGCAACCTGCTGGTGACTAAACACACGACTGCCGGGCAGTCTCCCGGAGTTAGCTCCTCGCTGTGCCAGTCACTTTAATGTTATGAGCGAAAATCAGAGCATCTTACGAACAGATCCTGTTTTAGTGTTTAAAAGACATCCATGCAGGTTTTTCCCTCGGTTCTCAATGAGAACGTCATCAAATGTGTTCCAAAAGTCTTGCTCAAGACGTTTTTTTTTTTTCCCTCTTCTCTCACTGTCTTGTTCTCTTTCACGCTGGATTCAGACCAGATCTCTCACCCAAGGGAGCAGTGAGAGTTGAACACCTTCATGCCGTCTGTCCCTCAGCAACACAAGCACCCTGCAGAAACACAAAAACACCACAGAATTAAAACAGGGACGGGCAAAACAACAACTTCCAACATATACATATATTTACACTATTTAATACGCGATAAAATTAGTGATGTTTGGCAATCGCAGTACTTTGACTTGGCATAACACACTAGGATAAAAGAAAAAGTAAAGAATGCAGGGCTATTGTTTACATGGCTCGTAAGTAGTTCTGTTTGCAGCCTCAAAACAGGCTGGTACAGAAACTCACCTCTACAGTCACTGACACAGTAATTGCCGGGGTTTTGTTCTGACTTAAACCATAAATGAAATGTCATAAAAAAAAAAAAAACATCACTTGCACAAACGTCAGCAAAAGTTCTGCTGTTGTCTTACTGACAGAGTTATGTTTGAGGAATCTCGGATACATAGATTTTATATTGTATTGTAATTTATGGGACGACTACCACATACAATACCAAAACAAATTCAACTAGACAAGGTGTGCAAGCTTTGCTAATGCACAAGTGAAAGAACACACGAATTTGAAACATTTTTAAAAACAACTTATAAACAGCTCATAAGTTTAAATAAACATGGACTAATGTTAAAGTTGCAGTCCTGAATCTTGTTTTGTAGCACTATGTTGCATGATTAATATTGTTTAAATCAAATTCTATACGGTTTATCATCTGAGGCAATGTTTTATATTAAGTTGGTGTCATGCGATTTATTGCAATAAGACATTCAATTTCCAAAGAATTTATGAGCAAAATCGTATTACATAATTTCTTCTCGCAGTAAAATGTGCTTTAAAAAATTAACTGGACAAAGAAAATATCTTAAAGTGCAACTTTGCTGTGTGAAAACGAAGCCAATAACAACGAACGCGAGTTATCATTAGCACCAAGAATTCAGCTTAGTAGTACGTTACCCACATGCTGTCAGGTACTTTCGATTGTATTATCATTCGAACCCAATTATAAAAATATTAACGGTAAAATTATAATCGGACCCTTACAATATTACAATCGCCATTCAGCGCTATGTTTACATTGGTCCCGTTGGGTGGTAGCTGTTACAAATCTTCCCGCGGACTGATATTGTTTAGCTGCTAAGATGATCCAAAATAGAAACAACGTGATGGGCAGGACAAGGAAAATAGTACCACGATACGATCAACAATAATGCTATTCCAACAAAGACCGCGCTTTCAAACAATAACAAATAAACATCCACAAACGACTTTTGTAGCTATTTATATACAATGGCAAACGTTAAATGGCTAGCTTAGCAGGAGTGATCCTACCTACCTACTGAACCGCGGCCTACAAAAAGACACAATGCAAGTAACTAAGTGGCCACCTAGCTACAAAACCCCAGCAAGAAGATTCTTCATAACGCCACTTACATTTTTACATGGCCGCACGGCCTTAGCCTGAGCCTCGGTTTAGAGTAAAAACCTAATCCGCAAGAGGCGTCCTTACACACGGCTCAACTGTCCCCTCCCTCTCCCACTTCCTTCCTCACTACCTCCCACCCTCCCACGTAGCGCCTGCGGTGCGGTGAAGACAAGGCCGTTGGAGAGAAGTAGGCCTCGGCTCTCGCTCGCTCTCTCTTCCCCCCTCCTACCAACCAACCCCCCGTGCCCCCCCCTTGCGATCTTCATCTCCCGTACCCCATTCCCTCTCTCTCTCGCGGTTCCCTGAAAGACACTAAAGGGTCCAGTTCGGGTGTCGACCAGAGAGCTTTTTTTAAAAAATCCACCCCCGATTGCCAGCTACTCACCGGAATTTCGAGTCGAGTTCCCAGAAAGAATGTGCCAGATACCAGTCGAAACATAGACAACAACAAGCCCAAAAATGCAGCCAGAGACCAGTGGCTCCAAAGCTGACGCCATCTTTGAGTGAAACGGGAGCTCAGCGAGTGGGGGAGGGGGGAAGCTGTTAGACCAAGGGACCGTCTGTATCGTGCGAACTTGTGTTAGAGAGAAAAGGGGAAAGAAGCTAGTACGGAAGGACGGGGAATACTCTGTTATGCATCTGAAGGGCAAAATGCTCCATGCTTATGTGAAATGGAAGCCAGGAACAGATGGTGTGGCGGAAAAAGGAATAGGTGTGCTTGTGTGCAAGTGCACATGGATGTGGTTACTTTAGGGGTCGTCTGGATTTGGTCGTTGCAGCTGGGTCGCGGTAAAAGGAAAAATCAAAGCAACGGAGTGTGGTTTTAATGTTAGAGGGTATTTAAAGATCAAAGAGAGACCCCCTCCTCACCGTCTTTTGGGCACTGCATCGTATTGTAACCGTCCTGCTTTTTCATGCTGGGGAATGAACGAATTACAACAAACCACGTTTTTGTTTTAGAGCGCATGAAAACATCATAACTGCCAAATCTAGTACTCGTGCCATAGCGTATCGTTTTGTTGAGCACTGCCGACCCACTAGATAAACAATGATAACGCCTTCTCCCGATAAGAGTGGATTATGTAAAATTCCCGCAGTGCCGTGAAATAGCGAGGCACCTACATGTTGTTGCTATACAGATAGAGATGACAGGTGACCCACACCTTTCCCGCCAGTATTCCGCATTAAGGAAGTAATGGAGCTGTTTTCTATTAACCATCCACCCGGAAAATGGGCATTTAGCGCCGAATCAATCGTCGCGCCTCGCAGAAATTATTATGTTTGTAACAGGGAACGTTACAGAAGCAGAATAGTTCCCCTGACTTGATACAACGATTTTAAATAATTTGCGGTGGTGAAAATTATTGTACGTGAATAATCGCCATATTATTGATCATGTAGATTATATATCGATACGCTGAAACACAGACATTGAAGATATGTAATAATTCTGTGATCCATAACGTATTTTAATACAACATCACTCTTGGGAGGCAAAATAAAAACATTTACTTATCCAAGTATCACAGGACCTGTTAACTGAACCACTAATAAGTCTAATAAAGGAAGAAAAAAATAATTACAAAACAAATTACATTTGCACAAATGAAGAGTATTACTACTGGGTCACTAGGTTAAAAGCAAATATTAATGGGATGCAGAAAGACAGTGCTGTTCAAACATAGTAAATTTAATAAACAACTAAGCCCAAAGGAGAGAATTGAAGACAATAATGAAGTGAATTTTACATTCCTTCATCTCACTGTGTTAAAAACACCTCAGCACTTAGGAGAAAGGATTGGCACTGCATTGTTGACACTGTTCTGCAAGTGTAACCACACTCAGTTTTACACTAAGATGTGCGATTACTGTCTATATTATAAAATATAACATTACATACATATTACAATGTTGTCATATTGTTATGACACATTAAGGATAATTACTTCACCCGCAGTCTTTCGTATGTAAGGTTAAAAAGCAAAGATGCAAAACTTGATCTTATTTTTTTAAAAATGCATCTGTGTTTTTCTGATACCATCCTTAACCCTGTTAGTATTTCAACAATTTTTGTTTTAATGATGATTCCCTTCTAAATACATAAAACGTATTGAAAGGATAGGGAAGGCTTTCAAAGATAGTAGCATAATTTCATAATGGGCATTGTGCTAACACAGGAGACAGTAGATTACACCACTGGTTCTCACTTCTACCAACCCTGTCACTATAGAAACACATATTTATATTAATAAATAATGCCTCATGGTTTAAATGTATGACGTTTCGCTCTCAGTCCCACGTTATGAATCCATGCCACTGTCTGCTTGTAGGAGCATTGTTACTGGATGCACCCTGGGAACACCTATGGGAGAAGAAAAATTTAAAAAAAAAATGAAAAAAGATTGATTGTGAACTGATTTATTGTCACTGAGTCAGTGTGAAATGCCTGTTCGTTAATATAGATGACTGTAAACCAGGAGACGCTGCTGAATCACCCTGAGGTCTTATTATGAGGTCTAGTGTTAGGGTGTACAATGGAGATGGAAATAAAAGAGAGTCCAGAGGTGTCAAACAGGAGCCAATGACCAGCCAGTCTGCCGAGAGAATGCCCAGCTTCACTGGAACTAGTGGTGTTTTTTCAGCTCCCAGTGCAATGGCTATTTCTAAGAGAAAAAAGTAAAATCTTTGAATTTCACCCTACTGTGAGTAAACCTCAGGGAGCCCTGAGAGTCATATCTGAGTCTTGGCCTTTTGTCAGTAGCTCTGAATAAGAATCATAGCTGGCTGAGCATAATTATGAGGGAGGCAGAGTCTTAAATGAGTCCATATAATTACTCAGTAAGCTCCATTTACACTACACACACTCTGCCTGTCAAGGGCCAAAGAATTTACCTAAAGGTGAGATTCATTGCATTAATGTGTAATGTAGTAAGTGGCAGTATGATCTACTGACTGTTTCTGAATGCTATCTATATTGCTATGTTTAGTAATATACTTGAGTCACAGAATTCATGTGAAAAGGGAGTAACTGTATAAGTCTTGTCGAGTTAAACAGCAAATAACTGTGGTCACCAGTGAGTCAGACATAACTGCCCTGAGACAGTGATCTGAAGGAGGTTGTAAAATGGGGGTGAGGTGTTGGGTGATGAGTGTTCAAGTCTACCGCAGACGCGCTGCACAGTGCTCATTGCTGCTTTTGTCTGTGTGTGAACCAGCTAGCTAGCTTCCTGTGCCGCGTTGGAACACCGCCAAATCCCAAAACCCACGACCCCTCCACCTCCACCCCCCCCTCCCATCCACCCCTCAACCAAACAACACCCCCCCCCCCCCCCCCCCGTTCCTCCCGCCCCTCAACCCTGAGCTTAACCGCACCCCTCCCATGTCAGATCTTTCAGAGGAAATTTCCAGGCCCGTCCGGCTGCAAACATGGACCCCCCCCCCCCCCCCCCCCCCCGCCCTCATGCTCACTGAGTTCTACAGAGCAGCTGGTGAATGAGGTAGCTCCTGTGAGAGTAAACTAAAGGGAGAGGACAGTGAGTGATATCATGAAGCTGGAAACACAACCACAAGAATGTTCTGTTTCACTCAAATCGCTAGAAGCCTCGACTCTGAATGCAGTGCTTACATGTCAAAGAATATTAAAAAAAAGAAAAAAGTAAAGTTCTCTCTTTTTTCAGTTTTTGTACTCCTATAACGCATCCAGCAGGAGTCCCCGCAGTTTACAGTCATATTACTTGTATTATCAAGCTCAACATTTTTACGCTCAAATCCACTCAAACGGTGCGTCTCCACTGCTGGATCTTGGGACCACCGTGACTGTAAATTTTTGTCCCAGCTCAGCGTCTGCAAACCCTGTTAATTTAATAAAGAAGCCGTTGGTTATGTTCAGTCTTTTAGTGTTGGAGTTGAGGGACATATCTTTGATCTGTAACTTTGACCAGCTTTCAATCCCCTTCAAAAGACTGATTTAACTGTTATTAACTTAAACTGGTTTTAACGCCCTGTCTCTCTTTTCTTCGAGAACAAACGTCCTTGGGTTTCAGCACTGTGTCCAAAAAGCGTGCCAATCAGAGAAATCGCTGGAATGATTTATGATTGAGTGTGACTCATCAATTGTTTTGGATTATCATAAACACTTGTCAAGGTCAAAGATCAAGCTCTATTGCAATGCAATTACAACTCCTCAACTTGTATGATTTTATCAACGACGACTAGCTAGGTATGAGAGGAAATCATTCATTCTTTCACTTTGTTCTTTTTTTCCATTACGGTGCATATAATTTCTACGTTTGTGCACATATTATGAGAAGATAAAAATGTCAAAGCAGAGAAAATACATTAAGACCTGCTTCGCCTACAAACATAGAAAAACAGTGGAGCCTAACATGCTCAAACGCTTAGAAACACTCAAATCAAAACAGTAAAAAAAAAAAAAAAAGAAAGAAAGAAATTCAGTCCGAAAATTGTTTGAACTCTCTTTAAATACAGCACTCTCTGAGCTCAGTGAGATAAATGCAATGAGGTCAATGCTGAGCGTGTCCACAGCATGATGCATCATCACACTGAGTGTTTGGAGATTAGGAAGAGAAAGCAAATAATGTAAAAAAAAAAAAATACATGTTTCTCAGGAATAGTTAAGAAGCCCCTGGGACCTGATTTCTTCACTTGCAGAGGTCTTGGTAGAAAGCCAGTCAGAGTACTCCAGCCTCTAATCGAATGTCAACAACTTCTCCAAAAAGAAAAAAAAGAAGAAAAAAAAAAAAGAAAGTAAGTAAGAAAAAGAATGTAAGGGACTGTGCAGAATGTTGCTGGTGAAGACTAAATATTGAGCACTGCCTGACGTTCTAGAATTGGAAAAATAAACCACTCTGCTCTCTGTCAGGTCATGTGACTGGAGGCCATATCTGTGGAGCAGGATGCACTTCAGACAACAAAGCAGCCTTGCACATTCCTTCACCGCTAGGCTGTTGGCAGGGACTTTTTGTGGTCTATCCCTTTCCCTCTCTTCCACTCTGTGGTAAAGGAAAACAGACCCCCCACCCCACCCCCACCCTCTTCACTTCTCCTCCTCCTCCACCTCCTTTTCCCCTCTCCTCTTCCCTCCTTATCTGTGACACAGAGTTGGTGCAGACCTTGTGATAGGACCAGGCCTTCAGCTGGAGATCCTTCACGGTGTTCCTCCACACTCAATATAGATGTGTAGGTTGTGTGGTCTGAAGCTTCTCCGCGATGTTTGCGCTCTTATTGTAGTGTGCAGGCAAAACCAAGAACATTTGGTTTCTAGTGGGCACGTGGTATTCAGTTTATATGGAAATGCAAACAAATTTTGAAAATGCATTTCAGACATTCTTATTGTTTTTGAGTGTCTTGAATCGTCTACTGTGCCAAATGTGTTTGGTATTCTGTGGGAGCATTCCAAAGTTTTTTTCTCTCTCTCTCTCGCTCTCACTCTCTCTCTCTCTCTCTTTTTTTTAGGGCAGGCCTTAAATTTTAACTAGCAATTTTTTTTGTCTGGGAAAGGTTTGTATCTTGCTCTTCCCCTTTTGGAGTGTCAAATGGGAAGATTAGTTTAGGATTAAAAAATCATTACGAACGAATCATGTCGGTTTGGGTGAATTTTCTATAACCTATGTTATACTCTATCAGTCATTCATCTCAGCAACAGTTGAGGCTTCATTCAAAATCATTATCACATCTGTGTGATGTGCACATAACAGCCATCCTGACATAATCTCAGGTCCTCTCCTGCTGGGACGTCACTTACACTTCAGCGGGAACACGCCGGAGCTCTGATTAAGATTCATTGCGCTGAAAATGAGATTAACTGCTTGTGAAGAACATGCTCTCTTTAATTCAATCTCACATATTTGCAAATGATCTGCTCCTTACCGAAACCAGTAAAAGAACCAATTGTCTGGTTGTTCTACATCAGGTGTCAGACAGAGAACAAACAATGTCTAAATCAGGTTAGAAACTTATAAAGACATATTCTTTCAGTTCTGTCTACAGGTGCGTGATTCATCTTAAATATTATCGTTCTGTAATTATGATTACAAATGCACTTGATGAGTGAAACATGTCTTTACTGACCTAGTGCCTATGAGGTCATGACTGATTGATTTATTGATTGGAGTGACTTAGATGTCCGTTGTCCAGACGTTTTGTGCCCTTGGGCAACATCCTCTTCTGACCCCTTCATAAATGTCTCAGAACATTAACTTACAGGTTCAGTGGGCAGAGACACCTCTGAGTAACACCTGTGAGGTAGTCATTTTAAAACACAGCTAATTAAAAGCGGTCATTCAAAACAAACACATTCTTACCCAACTTTCCTTTCATCATGCACCAAGGCTTATCCAGCCCTAACTTGACCTTTCTATTTGAACAGTATGACCGAATCAACATGACCAAATCAATTACAACCAATGGGTGACCACTACGAGAGCTGAAGAGGCCTATTGATCAGCTGCTTCAGCCAAATGTAACATTCTACTACTGCTTCACAGAAATAATACTGGATTTGAAAATTACTGTGTCAGGAGTTGGACATACCTGCACAAGATGTACCAGAGCTGTAGCCTAGCTGATAAAGCCTCTACATGGTTGTTTCTCTGCAGTGTGCATGCGGGTGTGTGTGTGTGTGTGTGTGTGTGTGTGTATATGCTGAAGTCCAATGATACCAGTGGGCATTAATAATGCAGTAAAGAAGCAGAGGTTTCACGTCCCTCTACAGCAGTCAGTCCCAGAGGAAGAGAGCTGAACTCTGCACTGTACTAAAGCATTAGTGTATTCAATGCTCATCATAGAGATGATGCAATATCAGACGCTTTTAAATGCAAAACCACTGCTCCGAAGACGCCAAGCTCAATTTCATCGTGACGTCCACCTACACAAATGCGATGACTAGTCTTTTGTTGATGTTTTTTTTTTTTTTTCTCCCCAAAGCAGGCTTGTCAAGGATTTGAATAATCCACCACACTTAATAAGAACCTTCATCTGAGGCTTCCCCCTCCGCAGGGGAATGATCAGTCGTCGGAAACAAAAGTTAATACGACCTCCATCAGTCATAATGATTGGAGAGAAGATTGGCAGACAAGCAAACGGCAGAATGTTGAACGTGGCATTTTCACTGCACCAGGTCAAGGGCAGTTTTTGGTTGAATTAAGGTAGCCAGTTAATGTCACATAAATACGCCCAGATTATCGGTGACGTTATAACAACCTTAACACGGGTGAGACAGTTTAATGAGGTCCCCATGTCCGTCCTGACAAAAGAACAGAGTCTCTTAATTTGAAACGAAACAGCCTCGGCTCACGCTTGAGAAAGTAACTTTAAAGTCATATTGAAACAATCTGTCTAAGTACTTTTTTTTTTTTTTTAACAGTCAGTCTAACTGGCTGTGAGAACCAAAGTTGATAGAAGACAGATATTGGTACATTAAGTGTATATTAAATGTAGTCCAGCTGGGGAAGGCTTCTGATACTCTTTGGATTGGAAGAAAAGTAGTCAATTTTACTCTTCCACAGGTGAGTTCAAGTGTGAAACCAAACAATGTCAAGGAGGTCTCACATATAAATCAAACTGAAAACAGGGCCCATATCTGGCATTCTTTTAAAACTCAATTTTGTATCTGCAAAGTGAACACAAATTCAGCGATTCAGTGGTTATGATTTGAAAATGAGCTGTTTATCAACAGGTTAATGTGCTGTTGACAAACAAACACAGAGACGTTTTGGGGATAGTTAATTGCTCAGAACGGGGGTAAAGAGGAATATGATACGGCCAGAGGGAGGTTGAAGTGAAAGAAACAGACTCCGTTTTTTTTCACAACTCTCCCCTTCCAGCTGTCAGCTAGCACGCCATCCCCTGGAGGGGGAGTGTTGCCAGGGTGACAGGGGGCCACATGTCTTGTGGGCCTCCTTTTTGGTCAAAGGACTCCATTGTTCTTGGACTAAGCTCCCTTCCCTATAACCGTCTGCCCTAGAGGTGGGGGGAGAGGTGGTCTCACACACAGACAAACACACCCTGAGTGTAAAAAAAAAAAAAAAAAAAAATCCTACTTAGGACAGCCATAGACCAGGACTGTGACCCTAAATAAACAGATGATCATAAACACCCAAACAAAAAGAGAGTGGAGCCATACATATGGAAAATATGGCCATGTTAACAGACAAACCATTTTTCCCTCTTTCCTAATATCAATATTTCTCTGCTGACAGAAACAGATTTGTCAGGAAGGTGACAACACAATCACATGGCAAGCAGGAACATGTTTTATATGCATGACATTTTTTTATATTAAAGATAAAGTTTATAGTTAATGGTAACAAAACTATTTAAGATGTGTAACAACTCTGTCCTCCTACATGAACAAAAATGGCACACTATTGACATGAAAGTTGACCCAAACAATAGGAAGACTTAAAAAAAAAAAAAAAAAGGTCTGAATTTATGGCTAGTATTCTTACCTGATTCCACTAGATGGCGATATATTACAACCATTGAACACAACGTTCATCCATTATGCAATTTGAATTTAATTTCATGTCTGAGGGAGTCACTCATAATGATTAAAGACAAGCTAAAGATGAAGTTTCAATGTTGAATCCATTTAAATGTAAAACCCTCAAAGTTGCTCTGTATATTGTATGTAGCACAAAATGTCTAATTTTTAACGTCTAACACTAAGTCTAACTGGTTATGAAAAACAATTGACGCAGGGCCTGAGACTCGAAAACATGGTTTGTATTTTTAAATATACTAAATATCAAGCTAAAGACTTGGAATCTATAGATTACATCCACATAAACTGCTCTCTCTCAAAAAATGACCAGTCAACAGAGAGCTTCAGCTTCAGAGAGATTTAATAAACAGAACAGCAGCGGCATTTTGACAGTGCCAAGTTCTCCCAAGCAGCCCACAGTAAAAGTACTGCTTCATCTCATTAATTAAAACTCTGATCAAACAAGAAAGAGGACGTTAGAATGAGATCACTGCCTTTCACTTGATGAAAAGCAAGCTGATTTGCAAATCAATCATTTGAACGTAACGGGTTCACTTCACGACAGGTGTCCCTCATAACTGTGCATTTACATAAAAGACACATTTAAAAGACATAAAACAAAGTGTAACTGCAGTATTCTACACAGTGTTACACCGCAATCCCATATTACAGCCATACAAAAATGAGAAGGCTGCGTTTGGTTAGTAAATACACAGCTGTCTGGAATACCCAGTATAAAGTGAAGGCGAAGCATAACTCTTCATTTTCCAGAACATTCTCCGTACGGTCACCGTTTTCCCAGGTCAGGTTCCTCAAACAGAGGGGGCTGTAGAGGTTTCGGGACTTGCGTCATGCTACATCTGCCCCGTGTTCTCCGTCTCGACGCGTCGTTGACGTCCGGTGAGGTGCGATCAACCCAGGCAAGACCAGAGTCCCGATCATCAAGATTCTTCCGGTTCCGCAGGCTGCGTCGCACAGAGCCCCGGCTTTTTGGTGCTGCTTTCAGAACGCTGTCGATGCAGAAGTCTTCTTGTTGCCACGGCGCCAGATCGTTCCGAGCTCCGTCCCGACCCACAACAATGGATTTTCCATCATCTTCTTCCCTTCCTTGGCAGTTCACTGAAGCGCTAGAAACCTCGTGAGTGTTTTCCTCTGGGATCTCTCCATTTATCACCCTTTCAACCTGCTCCCCCTCTTCTTCATGCTTTTCTTCCACAACGCTGGTCTTCAGAGAGGAGCTCCTCCGTCTTCGGGTTGACCCTGAGGCCTGCCTGTGTCTGCTTTTCCCTGGGGTAGCCTCCTTCGCTTGTCTCGCTGACCCCTGGTCCTGCTCAGGTTCGGACGAGTGAGCTGAGATCCTGGGTGCAACTCTGAATGAGTTGCGTTGATCGACATCAGGGCTCACTGGGCTCTCTAGATCTTTCTCCTGAGTGGTTTCTAGTCTGACTGAAGCGTGTGTCGTCTCAAGTTTTAACTGGCTGGGGGTATCAGAATGACTTGCTCGGGTGACGTCAGAAGATACCGTCTCGGTTTCAGCTCCATCGTGCTTTTGTTTAATTTTCTTCCCAGATTTGCTGTGATCAGTCTCTGATCCCTCTGACTCTCCACTGGAGTCTACATGAAGCTCAGCTTCTCTCCTGCCACTCGTTTTGCCTGACCTCCTTCGGGGACATGTTGGCTTTTCTGAGCTGTTTTTACGTTTAGGGCTCTTTGTCCTTGACCTTGCTGGGCCCATGCAAGCTCCCTGTGTTGTCGTGTCAACAACAGCATCTGTAGAAGCTACGGTGATGTGTGATTGGCTCAAGGACAGGTCAATCTCAGCGCCCCCTCTGATTGGCTCACTTTCACTGGCTGAGGTTTCACTCTGGGCCTTCTCATTGGCTCCTGGGCCGAAGCGGCGACACCACATGGCGGCCGCAGACACCAGTCTGGCGGTGGCATCACTATGGCCTGCTTCAGAATGAGGGATGATGGGAGATGCAGTCCCAATGACGACCTCAGTGACTGTAATAATAAAACAACGCAGTTAATGGTTAATGCAGATTACCTGGACATGTTTATGACCTGGGGCTTGTGAGAACCAGTGTCCACACATACTCACTAAAGAGGCACTGATTCAAGTACATTCCCATGAGAACACAGGACGAATGTGAAGGTAGTGATACTTGTATCCTCACACTGAGCATAAAACATCAAAGGGCTTTACCCATAACAACACAGCTGTGCTATTTACAGGCCTAAGCAGAACTACAAGAAAGAGACATCAGAGTCAAGACTTCAGCAGCTCAATTAATGATCATCTGTCTCAGTCGATTACCTAATTACCCTTCTCTAAATTGCCTGCAGAGTTAAATAAGGGGAGAAAGCGACAGTGTGCTGTTACCTGTGGATGCTTGTTCTGGGGTGTTAGGCAGACTTGCTGAGAGCAGTGTCTCTGGAATGGGGCTGAGTAAAGGGTTTTTGGAGGCGTAGTCTCTCTTTCCATAAAGAGAACGATCAACGGCCTTACTGCCAAAGCCCCTCTTCACCGATGACGTTTTCTGTCAAAATGCACGCAACAGAACAGAGATGGGCAATTGACACCCAGTGCACATCCTCACTTATCAATTCGTTTTAATTTTAATGTCTCGGGCAATATCTCAGGTTGAGATTTTTCTTTTCCGGAGGAAAACCTTTATGCTGTATCCTGTTTGCTTAAAAGTAAGTTGCAGTTATCGCTTTATCTGTCCATTTATTCTCTGTTACGGAACTGAGCGAGATGGAGAGACGCGAAGCAAAATTCATACCTTCATCTTCCCCGAGGCAGAAAGAGCAGCCGAGCGAGTGCTCCTCCTCGTTTCCGGGACCATCTCTGTCGGTTGCTGAAAGAGAGACAGAGATAGAGACACACAAAGACAGGTGTTATAGTGAGATTTGCCATGATGCGATAATTAAAGCCCTGAACAGTCAAGATGATGATGATTCAGACGAATATTTCAGAGTGTACGAGCGGGGCCCAATTTTCAATGAGCAAAACAGACAAAGTGCACGATAACCGTAACTGCCAAAACATCGGGGACGGCATGAAAGCCGTCTACAAGATCACGTATAGAATGTTAAACCTTGCTGCTATGTGTTGTTTGTTAACAGGTGCTCCTTAAGGGCAGGTTTACTCAGTTCAGTGAAAGGACCAATGGGTTCGGGTTGTTTTAACCTGCGGTTTCAAACATTAAGGTAATGAAACGGACCTTCCTTTTCCGGCTGCGCGAGTGGGGAGGTTCTGCTACAGGGATGGATTCTGGTTCTAACTCAGGCGCTGGATCCAGGTTTGAAGTGAAGTCCACTTCAGGTTCTGAAGAAAACACAGCTCTGCTTTAGTGTTAAAATATCACACACACTCTTTACTGAGAGGGAACACACTCTTTACTGAGAGGGAACAGAGAGAAAACAAGAGAGTGAGAGGTAAATAGATAGGCCCCGGGGCCCAGATTGAATACATTTCCCAGATGCAAACCCTTAGGCATGAGGGGGAGACAGGGGGGGGGGGGGGGGGGGGGGGGGGGGGGTTTCCTAATCAGGGAATCCCTTTCTAAATGTTATGGGGCAAGAGACTGAGACTTACCTGTGTGTGTGGCTGCAGCAGGATCTTCATGAAAGGCAGAATCCATATCGAAAGGCTGGAGCTCGGTGAAGACTGACTCCTCAGGGCACTCCGAAGCTTCCACGAGATCTGAGTGTGAACAGTCACAACTCTTAACACATACACACACAAGACATACACGCAAACACAAACACGCACACATATACAAAGCAGCCCCCATTCTATCACTCAAAATCCTGTTTAGGAAACCTGTAGGAATACCTTTGCCATCCTCCGGTGGGTTGTCAAATTCTTCCTCCATAATTAGGAAGCTGATCTAAAAGAAAAAAAGTGTTTTGGTTTAACATTTTCCATAGAACCAAAGGGTCTAACTCACCCAAACCTAAAAAGCTACCACAAGTACAAACCGGCATATTTTTGTGTCATCTCATAACAATTCAAAGACAAATTTGGACTTTAATTTCTATAGAATTTTTACTTGTTTAGATAACAGCATTCAGCTTCAAGTTGCAGTCTAATAGGGCTTATAAACATTTATGTAAATATAGGCAATTGGAAAAACACAAGGAAACACTCTTCAGATGCCAAGATACTTGCAAGGTCAGGAAAAAAAACAGATAGACTAGGTCTTTAACATTCAGACAGCTTGCTGTTTGCTGTTTAATATGTGTACCAGCATTTGCAGCAATATGCACCTTATCCTCCTTTTCTCCGTACGGTTCCACGTTCCGGGTGCTTCTGGGGGCGAGGGTAGGGGACGCCCCGTTACTGGGTGGACTGCTGAAATCCGGCTGGGGGAGGGGAGGGTCGTTTCTCTGGGGGGTTTTTAACAAAGAGCGCAGTTTGGACCCGCCAGAGGACATCGGGCATTTCGGAGTCGCCCCCTTCTGGAGAGGGGTGCTCGGGGGAAGGGTTTTGTCGAAAAACTCGGGGGACAGGGGCACCCCGAAGCGAACCCGTTTTTTCTTACAAACCGAGGAGCCCTCCGCTCCATCTGCAGGGAACATCCAGCAGAAAAAAATCTAGATTAAAAGAGAACTATTTTATCTGTCCTGCCCACTCAGGGCTCAGCTAGCTAAGGGCTTTGCTTCGCTCAAGGCTGAAAGATTCCCTGAATCCCACAGGCTATTCTTAGCTCACAACCAATATTAAAATTCTGGTGCATTTTTCAGTGGAAACTTCAAGCTATAAAACTGGTGCTTCTTTTTTCCCTTTGGATTAGCTTATTAGACATTGACGACTTTGGTCAGTTTTCAAAAGACAAAGTGAAGGCTCTCTTATCGACCGAACAGAGAGCGTTCTTGTTTTAAGCAGAGTCAGAGAAGAAAGTGGGAGCACGTTATGAATGAACATGGACTCGCTGACCTTACGGTTGATTCTGTCCTTTAAAGAGAGAGCGATTAAAGCTCTGTTAAGAGCAGGTATAACATCCCGAGATACATTAATCACCCATCAACAAAACCTCCCTTTGACGTCAAACACAAGTTTCATCGCGAGCGTCATGACACTGAGTACTCTTACCTGTTCTGTTCACTTCCACGTGCGACAGCATGGGGAGGGAGAGCAGCTGATTCTGAGTCTTCCAGCCCAGGTCTTGAGGTGGCTTTGGACTTAGGAATTCAGTGGTCCTCTCCTGGAGATGAAAAAAAAGGGCGAGTTATAGACCGAGCCACAGTGAGTCAAGGTCACCCACAGGAGACGCGCGTTTGCGCTGCCTGGGCCGCACCGTCGAGACTTCTGCCGTCTCTTACCCTCGGCTCTTTTGGAGAGGTGCAGGCGGGGACAGGGCGGGACGCCTCATTTATCTCCTTATCGCCTCCACCGAGCGGGGCCCGGCACCGTTTCTTGGAGGGAGGAGGGGTGACAGAGGGCTGATATTCTGGGGTGAGCCGATTCTCCTTCCCTTCTGCATCTAAAAAAAGGTTCAACGTGCGTCAAAGACGCAAAACAAACAAACAAATTCTGCGACTGCAAAGATAAAGGGGATTTACCAGCTGGGGATAAGATTGAAAGGGGGGGGGTGGGGGGGGGGGGGGTGGGGGGGGGGGGGGGGGGGGGGGGGGGCAAACACTAATGACATCTCCAGGGCAAGTAATGCTTGTTAATCAATAAAAGGCAGTTGTGCTTCACAAGGTGGAGAGTAATATGTGACTTATTATCAGTGGCTGATTTAGAAATATGAAAACATAAACATTTGAGTGCATTTGCAATTCCAGTGAGAACAACTAGTACTACAGGTTCAGTGAATGTCAGATATTTTTATGATATTATGAATGGCTCTGCTTGGGACTGAATAATTTACATATTGGCAAAACATTACGTTTGCTAATTTAGCAAGAGGCTCGTAAGCCACAGGGTCTCGTGTCAGGCATAGAAGCACAGAAATGTCGACTTTCAAAAGAAACATCAACAGGTGTTAACAGAAAGCTTTGATTCTTTTGGGAGAAATCGACCAGATGGGCACTCTTTTCCCAGAGTGCCGTTTTTACTCCCCGCCTCACTGGCCTTCCTAAGAGTGACAGCTGGCTTTAGATTCTCACCCTGTTCCTCCTCTATCAGGTGCTGGAAGGCAGCCATCTTCTGCTTCAGAGAGTCATATCGCGGCAGGAAGGGGCTTGCCTGTGGGCGCTATATGATAGAACAGGAATGAGTAAGTCACGGCTGTGGTGCCGTTAACATCGATAACCTCTGCTGCTCGCTAGAGCCTTCAATTCACACAACAACAAAACTGCTATAGTGTTCTGAGGTGGATTTAACTGTCTACTTGGCAGCAATTCTTAATGCGATAATTATTGGAAGCATTCAACTGTCTACAAATCAGAAAGAGAACAAAAGGCTTTGTTTATAGTTCTGAGCGACAAGCAACCAAATTATTTAAAAGACACGGTTCGTTGAAGAAAAATAGCCATTACCCTCATTTAAGAAGCAACAACAGCAACAATGTTTGTCTAACTCTGGTAGACAGATGAAAATCTTTTGCTTTTAGTCCTGTTACTCGTACTATTACTGACAGTCTCTTGGTGGTGCACCTGTGGACTCCGAGTTGGCGTTTTCATCCTCTGTTTGGCGATGTAGCAGATCAGTGAGTTCGTTTCAGGAGATCCTCGGACCCCGATTGTAGACCTCCGTCGTGCCTTTAACTGGGCCACTCTCGACTTGTCTGAGAACATACAGGGTGTAGATACTTTGGAAATATTCACTTCAGTGAAACCAACATAATTTCTTTATTCAGATGTGGTAATTCCAGTAAGGCAAAATGAAAAATGACAGCTGAATGACAAGGATGACGTAACGAGAGGAATGGACCGAAAGTGACGACAAAAAACACTGCATATGAACAAATTAGGCAACGTCATGACAAAGGACAAAAACCATAATCGCCACAGGAGAGGTCTGCACAATGTGAATACAAGGAAGAACAGAAACGCGCTGTCAGGGAATCATATTTAATGTCAGTTCACCTTTGTGTGAAGAGACAGCAGAGAAGCTGTTTGACGAAATCCCGAACTGCGAAGGAGTGAGTTGAGAGAAGTCAAGTACTGGTTCTCCCTCATGATTCTGTGCGCCCGCTGTCACTGACTGTGATGGCCGGTCTTTCATTTCGCTGTCCATGTCCAAAAAGATACTGGTTAATATGGGCTGTGAATAAATAGTCGTGAGAAAAATAAGCACAGACACAATCTACAGCAGTCTTAAAATGTCTGAAAACTGCGACTATTTTTCAAAGCTTCGTTACAAGAGGTTAAGTAATTAGTCTTAGATTTTGTAATCTAGTTACTCTTCTTTGCAATCTTTCCGGTTGTGTTAGCTCAGCCAGCTAATCTACAATGTACGATTGTAATTGCTGAGGTGCTCGAATGGGCGAACTAATTGACAAGACTTGTTATGAAACGAAAAGTACCAAATGCTGTAATTTTGCCAATTCAAGTAACTTTGTTAGGAAGTTAACCGTATCTAGTTCACCTAGTTGTTTCAAGTTATTACGTTACAAAGTCGGCTAGTTGGCCTTCCCTGCGACTTAGACATCAGATTTACTGTTACAGTCTGATGGTAAACAGATTCATTTTGTCTTACCCTAATACATATATTTGTTTACTCCGAGGTATAAAATCAAATTAAAATATCTACATTTGAGGCTCCAAGGCTATAAAACTTGAGAACTATCTAAATGTTTTGTTTACTAGCTAGATACTTCATTGAAGTTATCCTAGCATAGCATTCTGTATATCAATTTCTAAAAACACACCAACTGTAGGCTACTTTGCTAACTAGCAGAGGCTAAAATTTTAAACTTCCCTCCTACCGTACGTTAGCTGTGACACGCCTGATGTATGTCGGTTAAAATATTACTCCGCGAGCGAAGAAAATCAAATAATCAAAAGAATTTCACCAAAATCTAGTTGATTCACCCATCGTTTAAGATCACAGTATAAATCAGTAAGAAATTTCTTAAAGGTAAAATGTTTAAAATTTTAACTCTATCATTGTACACACACATATGGGACTATTTCCTGTCTGTGATCCGCACCGTGTCAGCTCTCTAAAATAACGCCCACTTTTTTATGAATAATCCAATCGAAACCTAAGTAATTTCCACGTGCTTTACAAATGGCCAATGACATTGCACATTGCGATAACTTACTTTTTTTTCAAGTCTCCTTGGTTTGACAACGCAGCAAACAAAGGTACTGAGTAGAAATGAAATTTTGTTGAGGTGTGTTACTTGCCACAGCTGGGCATTCATTGCAGCCATGGAGATATTATATCTCATCACATTTTATTTTAATGAAGAAAACACACGTAATAGAATCCACACGTCCCCCATTGGTTCTGTCCTATATTTATTATTCTTGTCCATTGAGACTAAGTTATGCAGGTGGCAAACTGCATAAAAATACACGTAATCATTACGTGTACAGGGAATAAAATTCGCAAAGGACTTGGGATAATTGCCTTCTTGGATCTTTCCAAATGGGTTCTGATTGCTTCAAAGCAGCCACAAACACAGCTGTACTTTATACCGCTGTGTTGGTCATATTTTGCATTTGACCTGATAATCACGTTCCCTCCACAGTCTGTTCTGAAGACAGGCTGTAATTATTATTTTTGTGTTTGTGTAGCACAGAGAAAAGCAGATAAAGCAAATTTGCATCTTGCATGGATGAGTAGGAGACAGGTGGGTAGGACGATCAAAAGCTCCTGGAGGTAAATCAGCTTAGCCATTATTCATTTCATCTAAAACTGTAAACACGTCCTCAGAATATCTCTCCCTCTGTTTCCGTCTCTGTCTCTGTTTGAGGCTAGAGGAGAGGTGAGTCCTGATAGGTGACCTGTGCGAAAGGGGGCATTACTACAGTTGCTCTAGCCCAGCTGTGAGCTCTGTGACACCAACGCTCTAAGCTGAGGAGCACTGACATACACAGCTGTGTCCTCACAGTCTTTCAACACTGCAACACACACACACACACACGCATGCACACACACGCACAACACACACATGTACACACATACACACAGCTGTGCCCCCCTCAGTGGAAGCATATGGCTGTTCCGTCACCATAAAGCGTTCTGCACGTGGACAGGCAGGCACACATGCACCCACCCGCACACACACACACACACACACACACACACAACAAAGGAGACACCTGAGGAGAGTTATGCAGCATGATAAGGGCGTGCTCTGATTGGCCCTTAGTGCTGGCTGCTAATGACTGCAGTAACCACTAACTAGTACATGAGAATAATGAGGAACATTTCACAGCGTAAGAGTTTCAAACAATTTATGCAAGATTTCTCAGAATTCTACCAAGAATTGGCTGAATTGTCTGCGGTTGTTATGTCTCGAAATGAAATTACATTTATAATGGCACCACACTGTGCCAAATGACATTGCACGTCACGCCAAATACAACACATTGTGTTACACTTCAGAAAGACGTTTGTGATTATCATTGTGTCTTCTACAGGCGAGCTACTGAGTAGAAAACGCAACATACAACATGTGAATGATCTCTAATTTTATTTTATGTATATGTACACATATAAAAAATAAGGACATATGTACAATGATAATAAATATCGACATTTTTTGTACAAGCAAAATAAGTTACTTATCATTAACCTTAAAATAAAAACAACATAAACAAATAACAACAAGAAAACAAGAAAAACAAGTATTAAAACACAAATAAGCAAGTCAGTGATAAAAAAAACTAAAATATAAACCACAAAACAGCAGAATTAAAGCCATGTGAAAAATAAAAATTAGCGCTATCGGTCTTTTTTTTGTAAAACAAGCATAGAGTACTGAATATGCTGACAGGCCCAGGATCAATATCAGATCAATAGATCAACAAGTCATGCATGGAATATGTCGTGCTTTAGAAAACCTTCCTTTTTTTCTCTGTCTGTTTGTGTATGTTTTAAGACAGTTACACTTCAGAAAGCGAATGAGAACTCCATAACCAGCGCTTCACTCAGGGAATAAAAAGAAAAAAAAATCAAAACTGCAAAGAGAGACAAAATTTTTTGATCCGCTAAACAGTTTTCAAACGTCACAAAGTCAGACCTGACCCTGAGAACTTGCGGTTTCATGTTGTGCATTGGAGGCAGGTTAGGACTCCAGAACTTCGAGTCCTTTTCAAAATAGTGATCTAAAGAGACGGGACTTGCAATTAGTCTCATGAACCGGACCGAACGTCTTTTTAAGTGGCGAGGAGGTTCTCTTTCATTTTTTTTTTGACTCTATGCCTCCCTCTCTTAAAAACTATGAATTGCTATAGAATGGAAAGCTATTTTGGTGACAGAGAAAAAGCTGCCATGCCACAGATTACATTGCCACACATTACAAAGAAAGGGCTTGTGCACCTAAGACATAAACAGTTATGTCCCGGGCAGTGGACGGACTCCAGAAACTCCATCAACAATGGAACTGAAAAAAAAAAAAAAAAAACGGGAGGAGAAGAAAGAAAGAAAGAAAGAAAGAAAGAAAGAAAGAAAGAAAGAAAAAGCATAGAGAGGAAAGGAAAAAAAAAGAAACATTTGCAGTCTACTTTGGCTTCACCCAAGGTGAAGAGGCACAGCTGAAGTAAACATGTCACAACGCTTTTCAAAAAGAAAAAAGATTTTGAACCATAAATTAGATTTTCTGTGAACTTGTGAGAGCATCTGTTGAAACATACACACTTCAGTGTCATAGCCAGAGAAACAAAGTACATATAATACATTGACGGCACGTCATGCAACACAATAAAAGCCAATGGCTATGGAAGTACCTCTTCACCCCAGAGGGTCAAATATTCTACATCCCCCATCATTTTGTCTCCATTTGGAGGTTTTTTGTTTTGTTTTGTTGGGTTTTTTTTTTTTAATAAAAAAATTCAGTTCCTTCTTCTGTAAATGGTCCTTTGCTTTCCACAGATCTGGTAAGAGCCCCCACTGAAAGAAGGAAAGAAAGAAAGAGAACATTTGTTTAGACAATATCTTCAAAACATGTTTTCTCACTATATGCCAGTGATTCTCAACCCCAGTCCTGGGGGCCCACTGTCCTGTACATCTTTGTTTTAACTCTTCATTATCACAGTTAATTGAGCTAATCAAGGGCTTGATGATTAATTGATCAGCGGCATCACTCCTGAGTTAAAACAAAGACTTGCAGGACAGTGGGCCCCCAGGACTGCAGTTGAGAATCACTGCTATATGCAATGCAAAGACATATTCTTTTAGAGAAACATGCAAAAAAGCCCCCCCCCCCCCCCCCCCCCCCCCCAAAAAAAACCCCAACAAAAAGCCCCCACAGCAGTAGCATAACAGTAATAGTAGCAATAGCAGCGTTAATAGTAGCATTGTAATCAATGCCAGTATTATGAGGATCAAACAGGGGGTTTATGCATTAAGGAGAGGATGCTTGTTTTTAAATAAAATAGTACCTGTCTTCAATAAACTTCTGATTGGTCCCTGGAGCATCAGTCAACTCTTAAATCTGCTTATCCGACCAATCAGGTCTCTGGTGTCCTCTGGTGATGTTTTTGTCCATGTGAATTGACAGGGACTAAGAACATCTGGGCAAAGGCCTGTGGAACACAGATGCTCCGCCCATCCAAGGTGCAGGACCCATGTGGTTTGGTAAACAGGGTAGCACAGGAAGGTTACAGTTTTTTTTTTCTCTTCAGCAAACTGGCAGGTCCAGCCCAACAAAAAAAAACCTTATAATGCACTTTGTTGTGACATTCCAATAAAAGTCATTATTACATCATTCATGTCGAGGTTTACATGCTTTCGCCCATGTCACTACCCTTCAAACACAGTGATTTTTAAGATCGAAGAAAAAGCAAAAAAAAAAAAAAAAACCCAAAAGATTTGTGGGGCCAAGAAGGTAAACAAGTTTCTTCTCCACTTCCTTACAGTTCAAACAAGTCACAGGTGCTTTAAAGCCATTGGTCAGTACTGCCACTTCAACTATCGCAGTACAATTACACAGAAAAAAAAGACAAAGAACTATTTTAAATTATATCACAATATATTAGTGCTGTAGGGCTGAAGACATTCTCAGATGACAGACAAGAAGATAAGATAAAAAAAAACAAAAAACCTACGTATATTACGCAAATTGCAGAGAAAGTCTGAGCATCCGTCCTTCATTTTAAACCAGTCTCTTTTTTTTTTCTTCTCTTTTTTCCTCTGGAGGTTCACTTACATTTTTCTCTCTCTGTCTCCTCTCTGCGATGTGAAGCCCAACCGAAGAATATGATTGTCGTCTGAAGTAAAAGTCTGATTTGTCGTGTTTAGTTTCTCTCTCTCACACTCTCTCTCTCTTTGCTAACACAATGCTCAAAAAAACGTCTCAGAACACCTGTTTTTTCAGCAACGCGAATAAAATGGACTTCAAAAAACCACCCTATGAGGCGGTTAAGTCTTGTCTTTCAGCTTGCCAAGTGCCTAAGCTAAGAAGCTGGATACCAGTCAGACAGACGTTTGACTGACAGTTAAATCCGGTAAAGGATGCTCGGCCTTCCACGTACTGAAACTGTACCTGTGCTGTGTTTCCTGTTCATTTTTCATCACCACGCCTGAAATTCTAAATCCGTCCACTGTTTTTTTTTTTTTTTTTTTCCTTTGCTTGTTTTTTTTTTTTTTGTTAAATGTACAGTTTACAGAAGCTTGAAATAGGCAGTAATATTTTGAAGCTGCAGTAGTTATTAATAAGTTGGTGTGAGGGTTTTTTTTTTTTTTTGGGAACACAATTTTGTAGTGAAGCAGTTTTTATGTTTAACGCTTTGCTAGGAAACACTCATGCCATTTACGTCACCAAGTGTCGGCATAGAGGAAACGGATTGAGAAGGATGTGAGAACGAGAGAGAGAGACAGAGAAGGACTCCATGAAGGAGGGAGGTAGGTGAGTTGTTGTCCGTCCCCGTCTCCCGAGGACTACACGGAGGATTCTTCAGGGTTAGCATCAGGAAGGACGCTCCTCTGCTGAAGAGTCCTCCGGAGCTCCTCCTTAAACGGGCTGGAGTAGTCGTTACTGCCTCCTCCAAGGCCCAACCCACCAACTCTGCTTCCGACTCCATCTCCAACTCCTCGCTCTTCCCCAGCGTTGCTCAGGTTTAGCCTGATGTAGCCGTTACCAGCCGAACTTCGGATGTTGGTGAGGCTAAGTCTGCTTGGCGAATGGATTGGCTGGCCTGGGATGGCGGTGGGGGACGTCGTGCTGGCAGTTGGGCAAAGGGCATGACCCGGCACGATCTTCAGCGAGCCGTCCGAGTAGTAGTAATTGGCGCCCGTCTCCCAGAACCGGTCTTCATCGTTGGACATTTTGCTGGGCACGAAGGTTGGCGGCTCTTTGGGCAATGTGATTGGGTAGACCAACGTGCTCTCCAGTGGCTTCATCTCCGCTCCTTTGCCCAAAGCCAGTTTCAGACGCCTGCGCAAGTAGAGCGCCACCACCAGAAGAAGGAGGCAAGCTGCACCCAAAGTGATAACCAGAACCCAGAAGAGTCCCATGCTGCTGTCCGGTGCCCTGGCTTCCATGTAGACCGGAGCACTGGCCACCACGGAGACCAGGTAACGTTCTGTCTGAAACTTCACCCCCTGCTCCTCTGAGTAGCAGGTGTAGCGGCCCGCCTGGAGGCCCCCTGCCTGGGGAATGACCAGGGCTCGGAGAGTGCGGTCGAACCGTGGCCCCGTGGAACCTTCTCCGGACGTCAGCAGGAGCTCCTTGTCATTTAAGACCCAGGTTGGTTGCGCCAGATTCGATACAAGATTGCAGGGCAGAACCAGGTCAGAACCCACAACCACGGTCACATTCCTCAACCTGGATGGGTCTGGAAGGAGTAGACGGCGAGACAGACAGTTACTTTATACAGTATTTATATACTGAACTGTAATATTTTGGTCAGCGATGGATGAGGCTGCAAAACTATAAACACTCTTAAATTCTTTTGCACTTAAAGAGCTATGGACTGACTATTGTAACGATATTGAAAAACATAAAAAAACACGGGAAAGCAATGTCATGTTAACAATAATAATAATAATACATTTTATTTATAGAGTGCTTTTCAGGGTACTCAACGACGGGTAACATGCATAAAATAATCATAAGAATCAATACAATAAAAAGCATATGACAAACAGTATTATTTACACATTAAAAGCAATAAAAGAGGTGGGTTTTGAGAAGTGATTTGAATGTGGACAGTTAAAAGCATAAACAAAAAGAATAGAGTAAAGAAATCCAACAGATACAGCTTTACAGTATTACAAGACTGATCTAAGCTCTTTGGTGTATATATAAGGTGCACTAAAATATACGTGTTATGATAGCATTATTGAACACGGGGGAAATCTCGACTACAGTACTCCCAGCTCTCATTGATATGCCTCCTCTAAAAGAGACAGTGCAGTATGCAGTGAGAGTGTGCGACTAGCAGGGCGCTCTGAGGCTTACCAGGGCTTGGTATAGAGATGGGCTTGTCAAATTTGGCCTTGCCTCTGTTAAACCTCTCCAACATGAGGTCCTGAGACAGGGTGGAGGTGGACCTGTGAGGCAGATAAACACAAGGATTGATACTGTGTAAGCTAAGGAACAGGCACACAATAAGATGTTTGCCTTTGATTTAAGAGAAGAGAAGAGAAGAGAAGAGAAGAGAAGAGAAGAGAAGAGAAGAGAAGAGAAGAGAAGAGAAGAGAAGAGAACAGGGCATAAGAGAAGATGACTTTTTCTGGAGACTTTTCTTTTACTAGATCAGCACAGAGCCTACCCACAAAGCCTCCATCAGTTTACATTACATGTCACTGTTACCCCTTATTAATAGAAACGCAGGGCAGGAAATCACATCTGACTAGAGAGATAACAGAAACAAGAGTTCCATATGAGACGAGACCGGATTGGAGGAGAGAAAAAGGGGCTGGGACAGGCAGTGGGTACTAACCCTCGGTGAAGGTCGATCCGGACACAGGCTCTGCCCTCACTGTCCCATGCACAGTAAGGGTCTCTGGACAGCAGGCAGTCTGGCTGGGAATGATAGCGACTGCAATTAGCCAATGGCAGCTGGAGCACCTCAGATCGCGAGCCAATGTATAAATACTTCTACAGAGAGAGAGAGAGAGAGAGAGGGAGAAGGAGAGAGGGATGAGATAATGGGATCGTCAGTTAAAATTACAGCGACATTTTGTTTCTTTCGTTTTTCGGTTCTGCCTTAGCCAAGCCAATCAGTGATCCGGTTGGACAGGGATGCATACACGGGAAGCATGTGTGCGGGTGTGTGCGTGTGTGTGAGCTTGTGTCCATGTGCGTTTGGACATGCACACCAAGTAAATGGATGTGCGTGATGTCTCTGCATGCTACCTTTGTGTGTGAGATGGTGATAGTCTCCACAGGCTGAGGGGAGTCAAAGAGTTGAATCTCTTCAATCACGTGAGTCTCTGAACCCAGGATTAACACACGCTGCAGCCAACCATCAGCTGAGAGACAGAGAGAGAGAGAGAGAGAGAGAGAGAGAGAGAAGGGGGAGTGAGAGAGAGAGAGACAAGGGGGAGTGAGAATAGAGGAAAGAGAAGAGAGGAGAGAGAATAAATATTAATACGTTGTAAGAACACCATTTCTCTTTGTTACTGAATATAGTGAGGTTACAGCAACTGCCACGAGAGACAGTTGAATCTTAGCGCCCATTGTATGACTCTTGTAGGGCATTTGTCCAGCTGGCCACACACACACACACACACACACACACACACACTTGCCCTCTTGGGTTTCTGTCGTGTTTACTCTGCTCGTCTGACTTCTCTCCATGCTGTGTGTCACAGATAACGATGAACTGGACAGGAGATATTACGTGTGTGTGTGTGTGTGTGTGTGCGTGTGTGTGTGGATGCGTGTGTGTCGGAGAGAGATTCTCTCCTGCTTCATCTAAGATCCCCCTCCCTCCCCCTCATTGTTTTTTTTTAATCTCTGCCTCTCTCTGTCTCTGTCTCTCTCTCTCTCTCTCTCTCTCTCTCTTTCTCTTACTCTAGGCACTGGACAGCTTTGCTCTCCACGCCTCAGCTGTTGTTGGGCACACTTACAAGTCTAATAGGGCTGGGAGTGCGAGCCCTGGGTCTGGGGTTTTGGGCAGTGCTGACAGTACTGGGAGAGGACTTGTTGTGTGTTAAGTACTGTCTGTACAGCCTGCTGCTGACACACCATGAGATTACCATGCTGATCACAGTTATAGCTGCTGTGGCTACAACTGCAGAGCTTTGCAGCGTGACAAGTTGGACTCCAAAGAAGTGGATTTATTAAGGACGGGAGGAAACAGTGTGTGTGTGTGTATGTGTGTGTGTGTGTGTGTTTTGAGGGGTGGGTGTGGGGTGTCTGGGATTTAGCCCAATTCTCTTAAACAGCCCCCTATCCTTGCCTTGCTGGGCACATAAGAGACAATATTTCAATGACGTGATTGACCGTACAATTTAGCACGAAGTCCTTTGGCAGATACTCACTTTCACCCGTTCACTCATTTCTGCCAAAGGAGGGGGAGCAAGGACATTCCTGAATCTATCTTTCTTTACTTTAACTCTGAGAGTGACGGTCTTTGACACAGAAGACTCCCAGAATGGCCTTCAGCTGTCATCTCTAAACTCACTACAATAATCACTCTAACATTTGTTCCAATCTGAAATAGATATATTGGTTTGTCACATAAAAGTGTAACCATATAAAGTCCGTCTAAGATCTCCTTGATGACTCCTCTGTAGCTACCTGTGCCGATGAAGAGCATGTTGTAAGGTCTCTGGTCGAGAGAGTTGACCCGGTCCACGGCGAGGCGGGTGAAGTTTATGCCCTTGGTGAGCAGCAGGGGGCGAGCTTCAGCTCTCTGCTCCATCAGCGGATGCTTCCGGGCAAAGTTGAGCGTAGCGTCAGGCAACTGCATGGAGCTGTTATAACCATTCTCCCTGTCCACGTTAGTGATGCACTGATGGAGAGAGAGAGAGAGAGAGAGAGAGGGAGAGAGGGAAGGGAAAGAAGCAGAGAGAGGAAAGGAATGATTCGTTACTGGTTTCGATCACTAATTAGCCCTTTAATACGACAATCAGTAGGCTATCATTATCCAGACTGCTCAGTTGCAATATGAGTATTTGCCATATGTCAGCTTATTAGTGGTTCACTAATTGAGTGTAGCACAAATTGATGAATCTATCCTCATGTTTGCTGTGACTAAAACACATTCTGAATATATATATGAATATGAATATATGAATATATATGAATACATATTTGAGACATAAACATGTTTCATAGCTTTAAAGGGATTGGTAAGTCTTATAAGTTAAGGAAAAGGCCGTGTTTAGCGGGGCGATGGTGCCACGCTGTGGGTGGAATGGTTCCAGTACTCACTGCTCCAGGGCGGGGGCTGGGTACGGTGCCGACGTACCTGCCCCATCTTTGAGAGTTCTCGCGGTACTCTTTATACGGCCCATCGAACACACCCTTCACCTCGCCAATGTGATACTGACACACTGCTGAGACATCCACATCTCCCCTGAGATCAAATCAAATGAAAGACAAAGAGAGAGAGAGAGAGAGAGAGAGAGAAGGAGAGAGATTGGGAAAAGACAGAAAAGGGGGGGGGGCGTTCAGAGCAGTGAAAAAAAGGAAAGAAACAGAAAGGTCAGTTATTTCATTGTGGTAACATTCTAGTTAATGCTAACATCGCTGTTCCTAACGTTCTGTGATATGAGGTTAAAGAGGGGCGAGCGGTTTTCTTTATCTTGCGGTTGCAGCTGTAGCGGACTAGGACGCTGTAAATAAAGTTGCAGTGCTCAAACGTGGTAAATAAATTCCCTCAGATGCTCTGCATCCCCGCAGTCAGGCGGGGGGTTCCAAGCTCCTTTGGCGACAAAATGACACTAAAACGAGTCATTCAGCGGGAGGGAGCACGGCAGGATGCTGAAACTGTCTCCTACATCATCAACATCATCATCAGCAAGGCTTTATATAAACACAATGGGCGACGCGGTGACTTTCACACCTCTGCCGCACTAGAGAGAGACAGAGAGAGACAGAGAGAGACAGAGAGAGAGAGACAGAGAGAGAGAGAGACAGAGAGAGAGAGAGAGAGAGAGAGAGAGAGAGAGAGAGCCAGTGAGTCAGCTAAAAAAACACTTACCACTGAGCGTGGAAGAGCCCGTAGAAAGTCGTGGTCCTCCAGTCGGCTCCAGGGAGGGTGAAAACAGCTCTAAGGTTGTTGAAGGTAATGTGACGTTCCGGGAGGGAGCAGATGAGTCGGGCTTTTTGGAAGGTGGTCCACTTTTTCTGCAGGGTCCGAGTGCCCCCAAGATCACCCTGGTCAAGATTGGTGATTAGGGTCAAAATGACGGACGAATGGGACTTGAGTAAAGAGAAAAGAACCTGCGGGAGATAAGAACCTGTGTGTGTGTGTGGCTCTCACCTTACACACTCTGGCTACCCTTGCCACGGTCAGTTCCCCGTCGCAGTCCAGCTCCACGGCACGCTCGCTGAAGAAAAAGTAGATCTTATCGTCATCCCCCTCTTTACTGTTCCTGCTCTCACGGACCACTGCTGAGCCCACAAAATTCGGCTCTGAGAGAGAGAGAGAGAGAGAGAGAGAGGGAGAGAACATGAAGAGAAACATTAAGAAAGACCAATAGAGACTAAACGTAAAACTACCAAATGCACACACACGCACACACGCACACACACACACACTCACTCCCTCACCATTGAGCCATGTAGGTAGGAATTCAGTCTTCATGCTGTAGTGCTGTTGGCCCAGGTTTCTCAGAATGACTGGCTCTGTGCCCAGGAAGTTATACAGGGTGGCAGAGTACAGCTCCTTATCTGTAATATAACAATGGCAAATGTTACAAGAGACAGGATACACAAACATATGCTGCGTTGCAGGACATCCTCAGGGAGGATCCTCATCTGCAGATGTCTTTAGTACGCATCAGTAAAAAAGATCTGATACATTAGCCACTTCATCTCGTAGCTGCTTACTTAACATTACAGTGTGGGGACTAAAGTCAGACGGTACAGTGCCAGGAGTGGGTTGAGGTGAAATGGTAAATGAACATGGGAATAGAGAAATGTCACAAGCACACACACACACACACACACACACATACACACACACGCACGCACTAAACACTCACCTACGATGAGACCCGTGTGGCTCTTGGATGGGTCGTAGGGACATTTCCCTTTTCCGTCCTCCAGGGCGGCGGCGTTGAGAGTAAAGTGATCAGCATTCTGTAAGCGGCGAAGAGACAAGCTTCAAAAACACTTAAACATAAACTGCCTGCAGATCATGAGACTGACAGTGATATATTTATAATTCATGAGAACACAGGGTCCCAAAACTCTAAAGGAGTATTACAAAAATGACCATTTGATGTTAATTCTTCCGTGAATGTCACTGATCTCCTGCTTATTCTACTCTCCTGCTTTGTAACTACTCATGTCGTCTGGTGTCCAGACCGATGAAGTGACTGCTAGATTCAGGCAGTATGAGAGCCATTCTTTAACATAAGAGATAGTTTGCAACCGCGGGAACTGGGCAGGGCAGCAGGGCCTGTTGGCGTTCTCAGACAAAGCCAAATTCGAAGACCACCTCCCAGAGTTGGGGACTGCCTAAACCTGACCGAACACAGGAGAAAAACAACCCTGACCGGGGACACTCACAATGTAAGTGCATTTGGGTTGAAAGGCGTAGGTCCCGCACGTGTAGAGGTGGGTGTGGTTGTAGGTCTGCAGAAAACGGATGTAGTTGAAGCACTCCGTCTGTGAGAGAGAGAGAGAGACAGAGAGAGAGAGAGAGAGAGAGAGAGAGAGAGAAAGAGAGAGAGAGTTACTAAAGGGCTGGAGAGACAGTTTTAACCTGTCAGAAACTTCACAGCTGTTGAGATCGACGGCTACCTGGTTATTTTTGCCCTTCGCTGCACATTCTCTCTTCTTCTCCTGAGGGGCAGGCCACTCAATCTAATGGAGAGAAAGTGAGAGAGGGAGAGAGGGAGAGAGAGAGAAAGAGAGAGAGAGGGAAAGAGTGAGAGAGAGTAGCTAATGTGCTTTATCAGCTTTCTCTACTTTGCACAAAAAAAGGAGAAAAAGAGAAATCTAATTGGCCTAAAATCCAACTGGTTCCTTTGAACAATTGAGCTGAATAACTGAATCATTGTCATCATCATCAAATCCTTTTCTTTCCCTCCCTCTTCTTTTTTTGCATCATCCACTAGAGAGTAATGATCTGTTAATTATGAATTATCCACACTAATGATGTATTCTTAAAGATTTTTCGTGATGTGGGCTGTACCGGTGGTCTGAGCTGCCTGCTGATGTCGTTGGGGTCCAGGGCGAAAATGTTCTCTCTCGCTCCAACGTACAGAACCCTCTCGTGCTCCGCCAGGGTCAGCATGGTGTAATTCCACACCCCCGCCACCCCAAATCTCGCCATGCTGTCGTACACGTCTACAGAGAGAGAGAGAGAGAGAGAGAGAGAGAGAGAAGGGGTTGGTTAGTTGAATTTGTTAGACTCCTTATGGAATTTCTAGGACATTTTTACAAAATCACATCAGATGATCATATTTTAAACAGCTGCCCCAACACCAAAATCTCACAGAGACGTTCCAGTAAAAAAAAAAAAAAATACCATTGTGTAAATATTCGACAAATATTCAACAAACACTCTGTTCATCATCAGCAGCTGTGTGTGAGACATTCCGCAGACCTGATGAGTACACTAAAAAAAGGGAAAAAAAAGGGGTAAAGAGTGAGAGAGAGACAGAGCGAGAGACGGAGAGAGAGAGAGAGAGAGAGAGAGAAAGAGAGAGAGAGAGATGGAGAAAGAGAAATAACCATGCTTTTATTTCATCATTCTTCCATCAGTGAGCACAGAGGCTGAAACTGCAGGGACCAAACGCCCTGACACAATGAAATGGGAGAGTTTAGAAGGGTCGTAAACAGGGTTAGCGAAATGCAATTACAATTACAGGCAACAACTTAATAAAATTATGCCAAAATTCCCTTTACGTCATTAAAAATTCATGAGAGAGGAAAAGATAGAGAGAGAGAGACACACACACACACACACAAACAAAGATGTAGGGAGACAGGGAGAAACACTACCCGTGGTTTTTTCACTCCCTAATAAACTCTCTCTTTTCGAGGCTGAAGAAGGCTCTTCGTAAAACATAATATGAGTTGCTCTAATGAGATACAGCAAAGCCAGGCAATGACAATTTCAAATTTATTGTGTTCATATAGCAGCAAAAATCCAGCACGGAAAAAGAAAATGATTCCAGTGTCAACAATTTACAGCAGTCATGTCATTCTAGGACAGAGTAGAGAGGTGGAGGCAGTGTGGGAGAGAGAGAGACAGAGAGAGAGAAAGAGAGAGAGAGTTATCAGTGCCCCAGAGATGAGAAACATATTGAGAAGAGAAAGTTGAATGAGTAAGGCGGAGAGTGGAAGTACTGAGACCACCCCCCCCCCCCCCCCCCGTAAACCCCCTCCAGATACCTTCTTACTAACTGGAGCAATCACAGATGGAACTGGCAGAACTCCTGAAGTGTGTCACAGAAAATTATTACCAAGAGAAAATGTCAATTATAAAGTCAGGCACAGATGTTTTTACCATTTACAACCACCGGGGGCAGTGTAGGTCCTGTTCCTCCTTGCAGGGGTTCTCTTGTTTTATTGTTTGGAGAGAAGGGGAAGAAGGAGGGAAGAAAGGAGAGAAACAGGAGAGAGAGAGGGAATGCATCGACAATTTTGATAAAAAAAAAAAAAAGTCAAAGGGCAATGATGCATAAAAACAAAAACTGATAAAGGAGAGTAACACTCCGTAACTCTCTGCAGAAGGAGGTCTAAAAACAGAACCAAGTCGGAGGACCAACGTATACTAACGACAGTAATAAAAAACAGATGTCAGCACTCTAAACAAAACGAGGTCAGAACAGTGTCTCCATGTGTACTGGAGTAATAATCTCGCCCCTTGCTTCTTTTCCATGTCATATATTCATATGATAGGTTTTTGAATTTTCCTCTGAATTTCTGATAAAGCTTTAGTCTGGGAGAGTTCTGTAGCAGTGGTCACACAGAGATCAGAGCCAGAGAGAGAAGTGTGTGTGTGTATGTGTGTGTGTATGTGTTCGTGACACAAAGAGACAGAGAGAGGGAGAGAGAGAGAGAGAGAGAGAGAAAGTGTGTGTGTGTGGAGAGTATGTGTGTCTGCATGTGAGTGTGTCTGTGTCTGAGCCAGAGAAAGAGGGTGTGTGTGTGTGAGAGAGTGAGAGCGAGAGAGAGAGAGAAAGAGAGAGAGAGAGAAAAAGAAAGTGTGTGTGGAGAGTATGTGTGTCTGTTTGTGAGTGTGTGTGTGTGTCTGAGACAGAGAGAGTGTGTGTGCGTGTGTGTGTGTGTGTGTGTGAGAGAGAGAGAGAGATCTTGGAGAGACTATCTTTACTATAAATAAAGCTGGTCTCTGCTTATAGCTCTAAACCACAGAACAGATCACACAGTGCTGTAATTAAAGGGCTATTTTAAGTGCTTTGAAGGAGCAATATGCAGACAAAAAGAGAGAAAGAAATGAAACTCTCTCACACACACACACACACTATAAAATACATCCAGAGTCATTATGACAATGGCACAAACAGTTCTCTGTAGACACAAACACATGCAAACACACAAATACGAATGCTAACACACTCGTATACACTCTTATTCCCTCAAGCCACAACCAGCAGAACAAAGCACATTACACAAAGACAGATGAGAGATAGACACACACCGATCTGTGAGGCAATGTGGGCGAGAACACCACAAGACAGCACGAGAGAGAGAGAGAGAGAGAGAGAGAGAGAGAGAGCGAGAGAGAGAGAGCGAGAGAGAGAGAGAGAGAGAAAGAGAGAGAGAGAAAGAGAGAGAGAGAGAGAGGGTAGGAGAGGAAGGGTGTTTTAAATGAAGAGGAGAGGTGAGGCAGCAGTGAGGGAGTCTGGGAGATGTAGTGTGGGGGAGGGGAAGACTCCACAGGAAAGACAGTTAAAGTGGATTAACACAACAAAAGGGAAAAATACTCTCATGGAAAAAAGACAGTGGGAGAAAGAGAGAGAGAGAGAAAGAGAAAGGGAATGAGAATACAGAAAATAGAAGGAGAGAGGGGAAAAGACAAAAGAGGTAGACAATGACACAATGTGTGTGTGTGTGTGTGTGTGTGTGTGTGTGTGTGTGTACTTGTGTCTTCTAACTTAGGAAGACTGGAAGCAGACTACTCAACAGGGGACGCTTTGTCAAACTTGGGCACAAAATCATCGTCCGCTATCTTTT
>NC_044508.1:7541797-7546797 GCF_902362185.1 Chanos chanos | reverse complement strand
ATAAAACCCTGTGGAAACTCGATCTTTTTGGTTAAAACAGGGAGAGAATTACGCTTCTTATCAGAGATAAACATGGATAGAGGAGGGTGGGGTAGGATGAAAAGAAAAAAAAAAGCAACAGAAGAAAAGAAAAGAAAAGAAAAGAAAAGAAAAGAAAAGAAAAGAAAAGAAAAGAAAGACGAAGAGGGTGGGGGGCTGGGGGAGGTGGGGGGGGGGGGGTGTATGACACAGGAGAGTTAAAAAGTTTCTTTAGAGAATCAGTTTCTTTTGAGAATCTTTCTCTGTTCCTACATCTATCTGTGGTTTTTCAGGCCCAGTTCAATCAAACTGGCCCTAACCAGCCTGGCTGAAAAAATGTCACTTTGCCTCTAGTTTCACGAAAAAGCAGTGCCAATACTTTTTCTATCACAAAGTTTAATCGGACCAAAGGTTTAATTAGCCATTGGTCATTACTTTGGATGACTAAAATTTCATCCGAGATCTGACTAAAAAGTAGGCCCCATAACAGAGTGTTAATCTAGTCCAGATTCGTTGCAGGTAAGGAGGAATTACAGCTCCAAGAGTAAAGGGAGTCCCAAGGAGCCTTTCACCTCCTTCTTATCTTCACGGTACCATCAATGCTTCAGAATGATGTAAAAGTTCTTGGTCACTGACAACTTACCATCATATTTAACTGTCTTGCGTGGCACTGGGTTCCAGTTGACGCAGGTCGTCTCCTCCAAACCAATCACAAGCATCAGAAGCAGGACCTTGGCCCCGCCCATCTCTCCAGCTGTGCTCTCTCCAAATACAGAGGTCTCCGATTGGATGAGGATGATGAGTGACAAGGGAGTACAGATGTTGTAGAAAGCCTGTGGCAGCCTGAATAAACAAAAACAACATGTTTGAAATATTATGAATAGCGCTCAACCGCCCACCAGTCATTCCCTGCTACTCCTTTTGTTTATTTAAGTGACAAAGCTTTTCCGAAGACATTTTAATGACAAATTTTCACATCGTAACAAAGGTATCAAAATTAACGCGTTCTGGCAGTTCACCAAACAAGAAATGAATGCTTGTCACCGACAGAAACTTCATCGCAACCTATGCCATGTTCACTGATGAGAGAACCTGTCAACAGGCTATTGAAGTGTGCTTATTACAGAAAACCGTGAAAATAAGCCGCAAGTTTGTTCTAATTGCGCGAAACGTTTTTTTGAAACACGTTATTATAATCTTTAGAATTGTATTTTTCATGACTGAACAGGTAATACTCAAGCGGACGTGAAATCTTTGTTTTTACACACTTCCACTCTAATCTTCATTCCTCAGCTGTTTCTGTCTATTAAAAAAGGGAAATTAGAACTTTGATCGTATTTGCTGATAAGAGAGGAACCCATTGACTTTTAAATGTGCGCAAAATGTCAGGCAGCGTTTGCTCACGAGGATAAAATGTTCTCTCCTCTACCCACATTTTTTATCACATGTTCCAAATGTTGTGTGAATTTAAAATGTCTGTGTTGATAAGCAGGTGCCTCTGCTTTGGCTACTGCCGTTTTATTACTGAATTTAAACGTGGACGCGCTAAACACCAATCTAGATGTTATTGATTTTTTGAAAGAAAGAAGGAAAGAGAGAAAGATGGATATAAAGAAACGGGACCAGCAAAAACGTCCAAACAGATCGAGATTTGCTCTGAGAGAGCGGTTTTAAACGGACGGCTAGGATAAGACCGCTTGGCGACTAGCTCCTGGCATTCATAACTGTTTTATTAGATCGATTTGGACAGTAACGTCTGGCACCGGGGGCCGACTCGAGAGCCTTGTTTGTAAACTCCACGGAACGTTTTTCTACAGGCGTTTTCAGAAAGCGCGGCTTTATCCCCGTCGCGCTTCGAGTGTTCCAATAGCCTATTCAATATGAGATTTTCTCCATTGGGTGAAAGGAGAAGATATGAAACGATAAACCTGAAGGAGGATTAAGAAGGAGAAATGGAATGAAATGTTCAAAGGAAGCTACCCAAAGCCTCTGAACACCCAGCCTACAGGCAAAACTACACACAAATAAAACTCTTACTGATCATAGCACACTCTCTGGCCAGCTCTTGACTGTATCCTATTACCTTTTTAATAATTGGTCGAGGCGGCCAGCACTGTTTCATGGGCTTTCTAACTACCTTCAGCAGATTAGAAGTGATAGACAAATAACACCAACCAAGGGACTGACAAAAGCATCTAATTGGCTGACGCTGAAAGAAAGAGGACACATGCCCAGCGTGTCTGTGTGTGTGTGTGTGTGTGTGTGGATGCCAACTGTAGTGTGTTTGAATTCAAATGCTTTCCCCACCAGAGGACATTCAGTGATTAATCTTCCAACGGTCTGGGAAAACAGAAAAGGGGAGGGGAAGGGAGGGAAGGGGGAGGTGTTTTCAGGGTGAGCCTGACTGGTCTCATGTGTCTAAAACATTTCCCATCTTGTTTAGGAAACTCTGCTCCACTCATCGACGAAGTCCCTCATTTCCTTCTTAAAGTTAAGTCTGGTTGTGACTAACTGCCCAAACAGGACGGACAGTTCCGTGCCCCCTGGCTTTTGAAACCCTTGAAGGGTCAAAAAGGTTCAAGGCAAAAGGGATAGTGCTGACTGAGACAAATTGAAAACCTGGGTCGCCCCGCGTAATCCTTTCCAGAGGAGACACCCACCTTCCTGAAAATCAACACATTTCCTGACACTCAATCAAAGCTCTCCCCCTATCCATTCTTCCTTCCTTCCTTCCTTCCCATTTTCCTTCACTCCCTCCCTCCCTCCCTCCCTCTGTTCATCCCTCATCCTCTCTTCACTGAAGTAGAACAATGCAGTTTGAGCGTCAGCTGTTTGCCTGAGAGGAGAAAAAACTCAGGCCATACATTTAGTAAACATTATGTCAAAAGACAAGACTGGGGCATAGAAAAAGCAAAGATTAGGTGTTCTCCTTATGTAACGTTCTAATCCTTGTGAGAACTGTTTAGGCTTTGTAAAATGATTCAGCCTATTGAGAACCACTGCTTAATACAATATGTCCATGATAGCCTAAAAGCAGTGTTCAGAAAACATATAGCCCTGTATGAACGCAAATGAGCAGACGGATTACAGGAATCATCCACTCAAGTCACAATGACGCCAGTGTTTGACGCCCAAATTCAACAGTTCAAGGGATATCCTTAAATGGAGGGAGCAGATGGCCCTCAGGAAGTCTTGACCTCTTGACCTTAATAGTTTCCTGTCCAAGCCTTACCCCTGAACTGCCTGGACCCTGCTCTTGGGCATATGGCTGGCACATATGTGTGACTCTGACACATAAGAGTGATCAAGGCACAATGCTGTTTGATTGGTTTACTTTGTCAGAGAAAGCAAACTAACCGCAACAAGTGTGTGTGTGTGCGTGTGCGTGTGTGTGTGTTTGTGTGTGTGTGTGTGTCCGTGCGTGTACGTGTGTGTTTGCGTTGTGTATGTGGGGGTGTGTTTGTACTGTCAGTGTGAGTGATCATGCGAAAGGGAGTATGTGAGTGAGTAGGAGGGTGACAGCTTTTTGTGTGTGTATGTGTGTGTATGTGTGACACACACATGCTGGCAGGCTGTGTTTGTTTAATCAGTGAGGAACACGCTCTGATGAAAGCCAGATAATCAAAGTGAGTTTGATCAGCTGGTGGTTCTCTTCCCCGGCCATTAGCTTTAGCATTAGCTTCAGTTCCAGCTCTGCTCCAAGGAGGAGAGGAGCAGGTCAGTCAGACCCAGCCCTGCAGTGCTACTCTCGGGGCCTAAAAAAGTCAGAAGGAGGCTTGGTCTGAGTCTTGTCAGGCCTGCATCTGCACTGAATTACAGAGGCACAGGATTAAAGTGCTCAGAAACAGTGCGGGAAACGAGAGAGAGCCAGAGACAGGGTGAACGAGGGAGAGAGAGAGAGAGAGAGAGAGAGAGAGAGCAAGAGAGAGAGAGAGAGAGAGAGAGAGAGAGAGAGGGAAAGAGAGAGAGAGCACACACTCCAGTTGACCGCAGGAGAGATAGAACAGCTGGACAGCCATCTGTGTGTCACTCTCACCCCTCCCTTTTTCTTTCGCTTTCTCTCCTTCCCTCTTTTCAGTTTTGTCATCTACTGAAAGTGACTTTATTGGAATGAAAAGACTTCAGAAGTGGCAACACTGTCTAATTTACAAATAGATATATAAATTAACTGCAGACATTCTCTCTCTCTCTCTCTCTTTCTCTCTCTCTCTATCTATCTATCTATCTATCTATCAGTCTTTTTCTCTCTCACATTGTCCTTTCCGCAGTTTTAATGACAGGGCCTTTGGAAGTGTTCAGTTTTGCTGGAACCATAGCAAGGTTCACGTGTACCTCGGCCAATAGGAGGGCCTCGTGCTGGTAAAGCATCTCCGACCTGACATTGATGTGGGCATGCGTTACTGCCTCAATCGACATGGCTCAGGGCAATGTGTCCAACCCTCATTAACCAATCGACAGACAGATGCGTCAGCACGAGGAGAGACAATAGGTGGCACACGTGATGGACAAACAAAGAAACAAACAAACAAAAAAAGATAAACAATTAAACAGAGATGCGCTCATTTTTGCATTTCTGGCATGTGCGACATTTGAACATAAAACACGCACGCACACACACACGTGTAAGGTAGTGTAATGAATACAGGTTTGAGTTAAAACCACGTTGGAGCTGACTCAGGCATGAACCAGATGTGAGGGAGTGTCAGGGGGGAGGGAGAGAGAGAGAGAGAGAGAGAGAGATAGAGAGAGAGAGATGGAGGCATTAGCATTACAGTATTCCACTGCAGTCTCTCATTAGAAAGTCAGTGGTCTCTGTCTGAGTGCTTAACCCTTTCTGCCTAGAGTCTGAGACTGTGAAACTGTGTTTCCTGGTAACTGAGAGTTCACAATCCCCTGTGGACAGTCTTACCTTCTCCATTCTAAGATATCCACTACACTGGGAGCCAAACCTACCACCGCCATCCATGATTCTAAACACCTTA
>NC_044508.1:7536797-7539297 GCF_902362185.1 Chanos chanos | reverse complement strand
CATTCTCTCTCTAGTAAACCTCAAAGCTTTATCCCTGTCTCTCTCTCTCTCTGTCTCTCACTAATCCTCAACTTCTCAAAGTTCACTTGTTTCTTCAAGGAAGTCTCTGGCCCTGTCTGACTCTTTTTCTTTTTTTTCAGCTTTAAGACTTCCTGCAGCAGTGTCAGGAAAAGAGTGAGACAGAGAGAGAGAGAGAGAGAGAGGTAGAGAGAGAGAGGTAGAGAGAGAGTAGTGTACTGAAGGTCACACTGGGCAAGACAGCAATATGGGGAGGAGGTATGCTTTCAATCAGGCTAATGTCTCTCTCTCTCTCTCTCTCTCTCTCTCTCTCTCTCTCTCTCACCCACCCACCCACACGCACACACACACACACACACACACATACGTATATAAGCACAAAGGACACAAAAGATTGACAGATAAAATGGGTTTGGCCTCATTTGAGATGCTGTCTTACGGTTGAGTCCTCTGAATGGCTCAGCCTGTAGATGAGGGTTTATAACTGCCCCCCCCCCTCCCCCCACACCCTCTGCTTACGTTAATGAGAACAAAATCAGAGTGTTCATGCTGAGTTTTTCTGGGGGAATTAACGTAACAGCCGTCAGAGCGAGGAGTCCTTCAATACAGCCGTTAACCTTTACCACACATCTCCCCCGTCAGCTGATGAGTAATGCAGACACGCACACACATACTCAGAAGCCCGTTAAAACTACATACGGATGTATGGAGAGTGAACTTGACTCTCTCTGATCAGATTACTTTAATCTAATGACCTGCAAACTCAATTTATGGAATAATCGGCAGCAAGGCTGAACAAGGCTGAGCGTGTGTGTGTGTGTGTGTGTGTGTGCGCGCGTGTGTGTAGGTGCCTGTTGAAACGTTTAACCTCTTTCTGACAATGCTGTCACCTGGATTGAAGCTCTTCGCACCAGCAGAACACAGGAGAATGACTTTACGATCTGTTTGGAGAAATCTAAAACGCACATGAACAAATAAATTCTCTCTCAGATGAAAATACTGGACTGCTAGTCTGAAAAACAGACACTCGCACGCGCACACACGCACACACACATACGCCTGCACGCACGCACTATGTCAGTGTGGATTTTCCTAAATAAAGTAGCCAACCAAAACCCTATTTCCATTCTCCCTCCTGTTCAGCAGCTCAGCACACACACACACACACCACACACTGACACACACCCACACACACACACACACCACACACTGACACACTCCCGCATACACTCCATACTTAAATATTTACTTTACTTCTTAATTTTACTTCTGAACTTTGTGTGTGTGTGTGTGTGTGCGCGCGCGTGTGTGTGTATGTGTGTGTGTGCACGCGTGTGTTTGTATGTGTGTGTGTGTGTGTGTGTGTGTGTGTGCACGTGTGCGTGTGCGTGTGTGTGTGTGTGTGCGCGTGTGTGTGTCAAGGGACACGATTGGAAAAACACCTGCACATTTAAACCTTGACTGGACTTGCAGCTGTTGGACGTTTTTTGCAGAACCCGACCTCTCTGACAGACTACAAATGAACCCGCTCCACTCTCTGCTGAATTAACTCCGTGTAACACAGAAGCCTGTTCAAACCCCCACTTTAATAGGAAATTGCCCCTAGCCAGCAATAAATTATTTTCTGCACCGCTCCCAATCCATGAACCCATTTACCTGTTAGACACATGTGTCCTAGCTCAATTAAGTGGACCTTTTCACTCGAAAAATCAACAACGACAGCAGAACAGAATAATACTGGTCATTCATTACTTTTACGTTAAAGCTGATCTAAAATTGGCTGTAATTTCTCTATTGGCTTTGATATAATAAAAGCTTTTGCGGCTTCCATTTTTTGTAACTTGTGCAAAAAAAACAAAAAAAAAAAACAGCAACGAGATCTGTGATTGGTTAATGCGTTTGTTGCTGACCAATAATTGGCTATGTTTTTGGTTTTGGCACATAGTACTGTTTGAAATCTCCAAAATACTGAGCTGGATTCTCAACAAGTGTTTTGACAGAAATCTAAAACCAAAATCTCTCAAAAACATCTCCAAATGTTTATTTTATTACACGCTAAAACAAACAAACCGTATCCTACACGTTGGCTAAGTATACACCCAGAAAAAAATGGGCAAGCAGATTAAAAAAAAAAAAAGAAAGAAAAACACACAAAAAAAGCCCTATCCCCACTCCAAGTATTTCCAGACATCATTTCTAGCTGCACTGCCTCTCTCTTGTACCGGCGGATTTAAACTCTACTGATATCAGTGACCAACATTCAGAGGAAAGCTTTATTAGATATGACATGTCCTGATTATATCTCAACGAAAGCATGACTGAAGCTAAGTGATCGTAAAACAGAACAGTACTGACCACAGTGTTTCCTAATTGTGCACATCTGCGCAGGGTCAAGCTATAAAAATCACTTTGGGGGTTGGGGGGGGGGGGGGGGGGGGGGGGGGTCACAGAGTCCTGTGCTGAGGGGTCCTTTTGTGTCCCC
>NC_044508.1:7511797-7531797 GCF_902362185.1 Chanos chanos | reverse complement strand
CAGTGTGTATGTGTGCACCCCGTTTCTCCCTATACATCTCTTTTTCTCTCCCTTTTTTTTATCTCCCTCTGTCTCTATCCTTTCAACCAACCCCCCACTTCTTTCCTCTCCCTCTCCCTCTCTTTCCCTCTCTCTCTCTCTCTCTCTCTCTCCCTCCCTCTCTCTCTCTCTCTCTCTCTCTCTCTCTCCCTCTCTCTCTCTCTCTCTCTCTCTCTCTCTCTCTCTCTCTCTCTCTCTCTCTCTGGTTCAGCGGGCTGGAAGGGAATGGCAGCAGGGGGGCTGTGGAGTCTGTGGGGGTCAGAGGTGCCCCCGCAGCAGGAGCTGAGGACAAAGTGGTAAACACAAGTGACCTCTGACCTTTAGCAAGGGGCCCTGCTCCATCCCAGCCACAACCTTGGTATTGTACCTGCACGTCCAGTGAATACTGGGGATGTGGGGCTGACATTCTGCACACACTCAAAGCAGGGCAGCCGGTCTCAAAAAAGGCCACATATCAAACTGTCTCTCCATCTGTTTATCTATCTGGATAGATGGATGGATATACAAACAGGGACAGAGGGATAGATGAAAGGATGGATATTTTGTTGATCTCTAGAGCAAAACTATAGAAGTTTAGTATGCAGCAAATTTACCAGAGTTAACTGAACTCAGAGAGTGACCTAACCATCTGTGTGGGAGGATCCAAACACTCTCAGGGAGAAATTAACACAGGAAAATGAGCTGTACTGTCCAACCTTAGGGAAGAAAATTTATAGCAAGTGTTAATAGGTGGCAAACAGAACCAAGTTAAAATGGAATACTACATGTGAACTACACGTGATATTTATAACTATATGATAACTACATGATACCTAAGTATATTATCCGTGTTATAACATGAGTCATACTTAAGTTATATTTAAAAATATAAATATATATGCTCACTTTTAACAACCCTTTGACAAATACCATAACTGTGGGAGAGTAGAAGCATTTTGTTTTGAGAAAGATTACAATTTTTGAGAAAAAATTAAAAACTGTGTCAAATCTCTTTTACTGTGCATCCTCTGTGATAGTGTTTTGGTGGTCTGGGTCTATGAGGTGGAGGGAAGGGGGGGGGGGGGACTATAGTTTCATAGTTTTTTAGGCCCTCTGGGCAAAGGCACGAAGCCAACTGCAAAGGCCTTCTTTCTGGCCAGCTGCCCCACAGAGACGCTTTTATAGTGTCTGTGTTCTTCCAGCATTTTCTCTCGCTAACGGCTCACTCAGCTCGGGAACGTTGGCTAAATAAGAACGCGCTGATGAAATACCAAACGCGCTCGACCTAAAGAGATCTCAAGCAGTACTTCTGTTCGGAAAAGTGCTGAGAGAAATGAGTAACGATAAATAAATCTTTCAGGACGATTTCATTTACGATTAATGACCTGGAAATGTTCTGCTGGAGAAACAGACTTCAAGAAACACAGAGAAATCTCATAAACAACCTGTATCAGAGACAAACAAAAGAAAAAAAAAAAAACTCAACATCTGTCTGGATCCAATAGAAAGCACTGTTCAGCTCTCAATGCAAGGCACAAACATATCCATTCCCTTTTTCAAATCACTTCCAAGTAAACACTCTACCACGAAAAAAAAAGACATTTGGAAAACACTTGTGCAGAAGAAATTATTTCCAGAAATATTTCAATCTCTGCTTCACCTGTGAATCTGAATTCCACTTCTGACACTTGTGACATGCTGCAACGGCAATTTCTGGAAACATGATGAGTGTGACCCCATTTTTGGAGGATATAAAAGTAGTTATTGTCGAAGGATGTCAAACCAGCAACACACATAAACACAGACACCTAGAGCACAATATACTATGCGTACTCTTGTCAAAATCCCTTAAAATGACCTTAGGCCATGTAGTGGACTAGCAGAAGGTCTCCTGTGACCATCTGGAAACAAATGAGCATGCTGGTTCTCTTCACCTTTGCCCTGTACTACATTACCCATCATGCACAAAACTCCATTCAGACTTCAATGGATTTAAGTGATAGAAATTAAAAGAAATCTGGGATTTGACGCAGAACAGAAGGCAATACAGCTCAGAGGCCAGAAAAGACTTGTCTGAAAAACATTTCGGAACACTGCGTGCGTGCGTGCGTGTGTGTGTTAGGGATCCCTGCCACACTTCGCAGTCCTGTGTCAGTGCATCTCTGGCCCACAGCTGTGCACACACTCTAACTTCACCCAAAGACACGTGCATGTGCGCACGCAAACACGCACGCACATACACACACACACATGCACAAACACACACACACACACACACAACCTCAGCGGGATGCTAAAAAAATAGTCACACCTCCATTCACCGGTCTCCACCTTCATTACAGTGACAGTTATACAAACAAACAACACCAGCCCTCTGTGGGGCACTGCACTTTTCCAAACATCAGACCAGATCCAACTCCTGCCTCTTCTTTACTTTTTGTTTCTTCTAACAAACACCACCCTCTCCCTGACACACACACACACACACACACATACACACACACACAAAAACAGACCTTTCATCCTAACAGCCTAAGACCATTACTGCCAGCATCTCCACCTGCACCTTCAAACTACCTCTGCCTGAAACAGGTTTACTCTCCTTATTACACACACACACACACACACACAGCGAGAAAGAGAGATGGATGACGGAAAGAGGTACGATGGAGGGAAAGAGGTGTAAACAGATGGATGAGAAGCAGAAAGGAGAAGATAAGGTCAGAGAGGGCCTCACTACCTACCTAGACACATACACACACACACACACACACACACAGATGCAAACGCACTTAACTCACCAGATCGATGTTGCTCCTGGAGAAATTTCATTTCTCCCAGTTACAGGTACACAGCACAGCATACTGTTGGTAACAGCCTTACGCACCATGAGGAGTAATGACAGAGATGTGACTTAACCTAAGAATAAATCAGACCGTTCATCGCTGTTTCCTCATCATCTAGAGTCAGTTATGGTTCTTTTTCCATTTCAGTAAGTGCATTATAATCCATGGGTGTTAAATATAATCAAAACAGTTCTCTCTGACATCGTCTGCAGAGGACGACCAGCCAGGTCATGTCATTCCACAAACACTAGGAGGGATGAAGGCAATCACTGTGTGTGTGCACGCGCGCACACACACACACACACACACACACACACACACACAGCGCAATCAGCTGAGATAATTTCCAATCCATCTGCAAAATCTCTGTCTCTCTCTGTCCGTCAGTCTCTCTCTCTGTGTGCATGTGTGTGTGTGTGTGTGTGTGTGTTTTAAGGAAGGATGTGAGCCCATTGTACTGTAACAATGAAGATATCAGCTTGGCAGAGGCCAGATTTGACTCTCAATAGACAGCAGAACATCTGGCCCCAATCCCAACTAAACGACCTCTGGTCTTTCATCAAAGAACACAAACCCCCAAACGTCCTCTTTCCAAATATAAAGGATTTGGGTTACAACTTGACATGTCTTTTTTACACATCCCTTTTTTATATTAAAATCCCTAACACGTGTATTTTTATATCTTGGCTGCAACAGTCCACTGTATTATCCAATTATATCCTGGGGTACTAGACTAAAGTAACCTGCTCAAAATTTTAGCAAATACCCATTTGTAAGTTATGTTTAAAGTGGCAATGCAGAGAAACAATAATCCCCTATGTACAAATGATAGTAACATCATATCGGTAATAGGTAAATACTTAGAAACACATACACTTAGGAACATATAATTGCCCATTAAATGAGCAAGGCTTCTTTATAGTGTAAAATTGCATTTTGAGTTTAAGGATACATTTCAGATTGAGATTAAGGTGTATTTATGTTGTCTCAGTTTCCATCGTAAATACTGATATAAAATGCTACCTTCGCCAGGCTGTATACCAGCACAGCATTGTTACGGACGATTGCCTGCTCTTGATGATATTGTTACTCTTACAAATAACCTCCCTTGCTCTGCCCCCACACACAGACACACACACACACACACACACACACACACAGCCCCCACAAGCAGCAGTGTCCAGTCTAACTGCGCTGCTCTCCCTGCACCACCGGTCTCGCAGTAATTACAGTAATCACCCGGCTGCAGCGCACACTTATTTCATTAACGTTTTGAGAAAGCAAAAATAACGAAAACACATACACTGCGCATTCCTCTTTACTTGGCCACTGTTTAAACGATAACAGTGGGGATACAAGTCAAAGAGACTCGACCAATCAGGAAAATACAAAATAATAATAAGAAATTAACGAGTTCAGATGCAATGTATCAACACGCTGCCTGAGAAACGGTTGTATTCCCTAATAAATGGGTCATTTAGTGACATGTTCATTATTCAAAAAGCCACCGCGTCGAACTCATTTCTGTTCCAGATTAACTAGTCTGCTTTTACTGTGAACGTGGCACATATATAACGAAGGGGAACTGTTGAAAAAACAACGCGAAAATTGCACAGGCAACCAGAGTTCATTTCTGCGTAAACACTTAAAACCGTAACGTTGTACCTCACCGCTATACGACTACGGATTTAAATGAGCGTTTTCGCAAGACAACTCGCATCGTTTTGATTTGCTTCCAACTCTTAACACCGCACTGCGCTTTGTCAGGGGCGAACATTTTTGATGTAAAGTTTTACAGAGTCAGCCTTAAAAGCCTTTATAACGTTTTCGTCGAAGGTTTAAAACTTAAACTAATGATAAAGGCAACAGTTGGATGTGTGAAGGTGGTGCCAGATAAAATGTTGCCTTCGTAGCATTTCTTAGAAGAGGGCACTGAGTAACTTTAAAAACCTGACGTATAAGTCATTGGTAAACAATTTTTGTCAAAATTTGAAAAAAAAAAGCAAGTAAAACAACTTACCTAAGGTCGCGCGCAGTGTTGCGCGATGCTCCTTACACCAGTTGTGACTGTAATATTCAAACTGTCACTCGTTCTCCGTGGGGAGTGTAAACCGATGAAAAAAATAATAATAAAACGAGGTCCTGTTTCTTTCGCCACGGAGATTTGCAACTGTGTTGATGATGCTTTAACACTCCGAATACCTATTCCACGTTTTCACAAACGAAAGACTTCTAGCGGCTTGAATTTCTCCACGTTTTCTGGCATAACAACGAGAAAGCCTTAGCAATATGATGGTGTCAGTTTACATAGCGGAACTCGCTCAGTTCTCTCTTACGCACAAGCCTTTGTAGTAAGAGGGAGGAGGGTAGAACAGATCCAGGCTCACCCTAGAGCATTCACATACCCTCAGTTTGTTTCTAGATTGCAAACTTTATCCCTTATATTGATGAAACTACACGGAAATATTAAAACGAATAGACAAAAGAGACTGATATTTGTCGCAACGCCGGTGAGCGTATGAAACAGAACACTAGTGTGTGTCCGCCACACCGCAGTGAGATACTCCTCTAGCTGAGTATCGTTAGACGTTCTGCTAAACCCCGTAGAAAGGAGCACGAACTGGTCCCCGCCCATAGCCCACTGTCCTGTGCCGGGAACGGCACCCGAATCTCATCATCGCATAACACGATTCAGGGATATGACACCGACAACTTTAAACGAGGAGCTACCATTTGGCTACTCTATTATTATCATCATCATTTATTTTTTTCAGTCATATACCATCAGTTCGTTCTGAGCGCGATCAGAGCTCAGTTTACTTCAGCAAAAACAACAACAACAACAACAACAACAGAAAAAACAACAGCAACAGATATAATAATGTTCCACGACATGAATAAGATAAACAACAACAGAAAAAAAGTAATTGAAAGATTATTTTTGTAAAGATTAGTTTGAGGGATCAGAAGGAATAGCAGCCTCTTGGAGATTAGCATACTTTTTTTTTCATCAGTGAATACAACTGGATTAAGGCAGATATGAATATTGTGACACACCACGGACTGTCTGTTTGTGTAGCACCACATGTTCAAATGCCGTTAGATGTAAGATATATGACTGTATTTTCCTTTGAGCCAGAGTCAGCTGTGTTAGGAAGATTAATGCTTAAAAATTAATGCTTGTTCTCCCATAAATCTAGAAATAATATTGCAACCTCCTCCCTCTGGAATTAAACTGTATTATTCAATATCAAAACTGCTCAGCATTTTATACATTGGAGACAGTTTACCACTTCTTCCAGTATGGTCCAATGAACTGCTTTTACACAGCTGGAAGGCAAACAAATAAATATCGGTGTCACTGATGTACAATGCCACAGGCAAGTGTTTCCTATACATTATACCACAACACAGTTTACAGTAGCCTGTACTGTTCCAGTTTATATGAATAAACATTCATACTATCAAAGGATAAGATGTAACAATAGGGTGTTGTGATTATTTCTTTACTGGGTCAGCAAGATTTGAAGGCCTTACTGAAGCCATTTTCTTTTATTTCAATATAGCAGCTTAATTACATAGAGGAATGAGGACTTTGAAGTAAAACTGACATTATTCTCATTCTGAGAACAGTGGACAAAAAGACTGACGGGCCCTGACACACAAACAGAGAATTTAAAGGTATACTGAATAGGCTTTTACTTCAACGCAATTAAGATCCATTAATACCGTGTTGTAATAACACATGTAATTAACATGCAATAACACAAACTATTCTGTCTGTTCTGTCCAGGGTACAGTACATATCCATCACAAAACGGACTATTGAGATTAGCTAGACATAAGGGGGATTATTGTATGGAAAACAGTTTTGTAATGGTCAACTCCAGCCTTGAAAAACCTAGTGAAGAAAGAAAGAATGCACAGTGAGAGAACTGTAAGAACAACAACACTATCTGCAAAAATAAATAGAGAAATCCAGAGAATTAAACATACAGCTGATCAAAGCTTATCTGAGGAGGTGTTAGCTTTGCTATTTTGTTCCATAAATAGTTACAGTAGATGAACTGCTGAAAGAGTGCTGGCCATTTTTCTCTATTCTTCTGTATTTTCATTGTTCTCGTAGGCATTCCTATTATCACAGATCCTTGTTTCAAATGAGGATTCTCTTTTCACGGCCCTGCCGTTAGAAATTACTCAGGAACTCAGAACACAAATCAATAATGTTTTCAAAATAAAATCAACTCTACTGTGAAACTTTAGAGCAGAGTACCCTCGTATTGATTAAATCAGAAATACTAAATCATGGAAACAGAGGAATGATATTTGTTTTGAATGTGAAACATCAACCAGAAATATAGAAATTGCATTATGATGAATTTTTTTTTTCAGACAGTCTAAGAGCTACTTGAAGAAAGAATTTGCCGATACTCTGCTGTTGAAACTGACTTGGAGTTTCTCTCAGATCTCGATCTTTCCAGCAAAAGAGGAGGATTGAGTTGTATCGATAAAAGCCTAAAGCATGGAAAAATCAATACTTCTAGATGGAGCGGGAAAAAAAAGAGAGAACAATTCTACAAATGAAAGCTGGTGCATGTGAAATGCCAAATCAGTGTTCTGGGGGAGAGTTTGTGTTCCTTTATCCCGTTGGGGTATTCAAGGAGGTAGGACTTCTCTGTTAGCCAGATAACTTAAGCCAAAAGTCGGAAGGGTCCAATAGGAAAATGGCTCTGGAACATTCGTACTCAGTGGCTGTGACTTTTTGGCTCAAGATATTTGGCTGAGTAAATTCAGTCTCTTGTAATTACCCACAGGGTCTGGATTTATCAAGGTTGCATGATTCTGGACGGACAAGAGCAAGATAAAATATAGCACATTTCTTTACCTAAAAAAAAAAAAAAAGAAGAGAGAAATAGAGCGCAGTGAGAAGATAAATGTAGAAAGTAGGACAGGACAAGAGATGGGACAAGGACTCATTATCGCCGAGGTCAGAAGTCGAATTCTCCTGGGCTATGACTACAGGTGTATGACTGTGTCAAAGCTGTTCCATTTAAATCAAACCTACCACGAAGAAGGGCACAGGGACACACACACACACACACACACACACACAGTGACGGTGCTTTAATACAAACTCCCATACCTCTGCTTCTATGATTTCTCCACAATTTTGTATAGACTCTCAATTTTCTCTAATATTGTATTCATGTTATAATTAATATTAAAGACTCTACATTACATTTATTACAGATAAAAAAAAACAACTGGCGGTTTCATAATGTCCTTTAATTCACCTACTGTGAGGCACTTTCTATTAATTGTCTTTAATAACTGTGTTAAAACATAATAACCGTGTTTGAGAGAGCAGCGTAGCATCTCTGAAGGTATATGTTACACTAAGTTCTGATAATTGCTCTACATGATGGCATATTATAGATTTAACCTTGATTAATCTACCCATGTGAATTTACTTTATGACCAAGCTAATGGCTTTAGATTGATTTTTTTTTTCTCTCTGCTCTGTGGCTGCTTGTCTGCCTTGCTAAATGTGAACTGTACTGCGCCGTTCCACGGTAGATGAAACCTGTAGAGTATCGCTGGAGGCCCACCATGTGTTTGCTCGGTCTGAGGGAGAATAAAATAAAAGAGAGGACACTGATTTGTCAGAGCAAGCGGCGGAATCTCACGAGGGAAGCGCCAGAATGTTCCGTATGCCGAAATCAATGACAGTTCTCGCTGCCAGTGCCTGTGACTGTTTCCTACAGAATCTTAACTTGTCCCCTCTTTTTTTTTTTTTTACATTTAATGTTCTTAGCTTTGTGGTTACCTGCTGATGAGAGAAGAGACTACCAACAACCATGGCAGGTTCAGCCAGAGTTCAGAGAGAAAAGCAAGTAAGGAAGCATGCTCCGTTTTGGATGACTGAACAGAAATTGACTTTGTAAAGAGGGCAAACCAGAAGATAAAAAACCTTTAAGGCAGAAGCTGGTGTAGACTAAACCTTGGTGAAAAATCAAGCATCGGAGACGATGATGACGACAAAGACAACTATGACAATGACAACAACAACAACAACAACCCAAAAAAAACAAAACAAAACCCCAACGTGGCTGTCATCCTACATTAAAACATACCAGCATACAAACAATAAAACAACAACAACAACAAAAAAGTCAGTTTTAATTGGGTTTCAGCTTTGGATCCTCATAACGATGTTTGAAACCCATTATCGGAGTGGTCATCTGCAGCACTACCAGGAGGGCAGTGAGTGAGTCCACAATTTTCGATTTACCAATTACGACTGGCAGAGAGCTTCTTTTTTGGAAGTATTGGACCCTGGCTGAGTGAATAAGAAAGTTGAGCAGCGGACCCTGGATTAGCAGAAGAGACTAAAAGGGAATCTAACATGAGGTACCTGAAAGAGAGAGACAGAGAGAGAGAGAGAGAGAGAGACAGAGAGAGAGAGACACTAAGTGTTGAGGTCTCGAGATTGTAACCAAACAGTTTCAAAGTAAACCCATTATTTTGTGTCCCACCACATTAATGCAGAAAGACATCTTAATAAACGAGCCAAAGACGTCAGGTGTTTTAATTTAATTTCCTCTTTTCTTTTCTTCTCTATTTTTTATTTCTTTTTTTGAAATGTTTGGTAGTGTCATTTTCGATCAGGATCAATCGCTCATTCTGGGACCACTTGGTGAATATCACTTTGTCATCTCAGCGTGAATCATGACCCTTCGCTGATAGAAATTGTCTTGAAATTAAAGATTAGGACTGACAGAAATAATTACATCTGTGGATTTGTGGAGCTGATGGAAGTATAGCCGTTAAAAATGATTTTATTCCAGCGCTTCCTCTGTAACGATCGTGACGTGTGATATCCTGAGCTGTCATAACGCATTATGGAGTCACTTCATATGTGTGTGTGTGTGTGTGTGTGTGAGAGAGAGAGAGAGAGAGAGAGAGAGAGAGAGAGAAAGAGAGAAATGGTGTGAGAAAGACAGTTAGCTGCATTTTGAGAAATGGCTAAAGTCCTTTAAAGTTGGCACAGAGTACAGAAACTCATTTACATTGCAAGAGAGGATTAAAACATGTCTAATGTGATGAGTTGCCTGTACTTCCCTTTGAACCCACATATAAAAATTACAGACTGGCAGCTGGACCGTTTCATCCAAGTAGCATAATCATCGCACAAGGAACACCACTTTCATTTCTTTCAAAGGAAGTTTGACAGCCAGAAAAACTTACGAATATGGACACGTCTTTCAAACAAGGAACAAAATAAGAATATTATAAGTTTCTTAAGGAAGTGACTGTTTTTGTTGGGAACAGTTTATAAATCTAAAAAGTCTATTGGCTCCTATATTCCATAACTCCATTTGTGACATAACTGTCAACTTATTGATCCATCCATCCATCCATCCATCCATTAATTCTGTCTTTCTTTCTTTCTTTCTTTCTTTCTTTCTTTCTTCCATACATTCATTCATTTTATTCTCCTAGGTTTTGATTGAAGACAGCTTGGAGCAGGGGAGCCTAAGTGTGTGTGTGTGTGTGTGTGGTGGGCTAAACGTATGCTGGGTATTACATTTGAATAAATACAGGAGCCAATAAATAATGCATTATGTCATAATCAATCATTTAGAGATAAATACTTAACATGTATCAAAGGCTGTCATCTCAGACCACACAAATGAACACTCCAGAGAATGTTTGCCCGCTCTGTAACAAATTCAAAAAGGGAGAAATTAAACTTTAAGCAAGTTTATGTGTTTCCGAGAGCCTGCCATGCCTTCTCTGTTTAAACTGCTTTAGCATAGCATTATGCTAATTTCAATTAGAAACGAGAAAAGTTTTGTGTTTAGTTGGGTTTATTTGAAAAGTTGCTGGGTAAAGATAATATCCCACCAGTACCCACACACATATACACACATAGATACACACACACACACAAAACACTTCCCCTGCTTGTCCATGTTTTGTTTAGTAGAACAAAAACTGCTGAGGAAGGCTGTGTGCTAACTCCAGGGACTCTCGCAAGTTTCTGTTCCTTCCTGGCTAGAACGTCAGCGCTGGTCTACTCACTCTAATCAGTACCCAAGCTAGCTGCACAGCACAGAGAAAGAACTTTTGGGGAGCAAATGCCATTGAAGCTGACTGAAAGAGCCAAGATTTGAACAAAACAGTATAGATGTTAGTCTCAGGTTGTTTCAGGCCCTGACAGAACACCATCTTAAAGGAGCGTTGAAAAGATTGACGTAAATCTGGACTTTCGTATCAGACATGATGGTTTGAAGATTTTATAAGTATGCACGAGCTGGTGTTCTTCTACTGGCCAAAACATATTTGTGCTGAGTCTTTGATGAAAGAACTCTTTATAGCGGGGTTAGGCAGAGTCGCGAGTCAGATGAAACGCTGTTATTTTGAATGTAAGGTGTGTCTTCAAGATTGTGGACATGTAATGAGAAACATTTGACTTTAATAGAGAGCCCTAAAGCCCTGAAAGCTGCCACAATAAAAACAAATAAATAAATAAAACAAACAAAAAAAGAAATTAAAATTAAAATTGGCTTCAAAGTACAATTAACAAGGACTCTTTAATTCATAGTGTGCTAGTCACAATTTGTGTATTCATAGGATGAAACCTGTGTGTGTGTGTGTGTGTGTGTGTATGTGCGTCTGTGTGTATCTTTCAACGGTTTTCTAAGTCCTCCCTCCAATTTACTCATATTACCAAATGCGCAAATCTAATCAGAATTATGCTTGAATCCAAATCAGAACTGCTGAATCAGGTTACACACAACAAATTGACTATAACATAACATGTAAATCACCTGTTTCATTTTTGCGCTGACATCACCCTTGACACATCTTCAGCTGTGAAGAGAATTTGATTTTTGATTTTTTCTTTTTTTTTTTTAATCTTGGGTGGCACAGAATGCAATGTGAAAAACGCCGACAGACACCAGCATAAAGATCCCAGTTGTTTCATACCCCCCCCCCCATGCCCCTCCTCAAAGGGGCATTTTCCATTGGCACAGAATTTGGTGTCCATCCTACCCCCACCCCCCCCCCCCACCCCCCCCAACCCCTCTGGCGAAGGGCGCAGATTCACAATGCATTGCTCTCACTGTCAACAGCAGAATGCTGCTCCGCCTGGGCGTTGGGAATGCACAAGCGTTGTCAGAATGCAGAGAGGCACATGCTGTTAGAGGCATAGCCCGGATGCTTTCACTTCCAACAAACGCCCGTGTGGGCTCAGCAGACTTTTTCTGCCTCCTACCACTTTCTCTGTCGGACGCACATTTCTGCTGTGCAAAGATGCTGTTTCATACTTTCCTCCGCAAAGAAAGTATAAGATTTGGAAAGAACCGTTAAAACACGCTCTAACGGTCAGTCTCATTTTGGGACCGACTTTAGTTTGTTAATCTCTATCTAAATCTTACCTGGGGCGGGGGTGGGGGGGGTTGTCTTGAGGATCCTAGTGTGTGTTGTTTTAATTTGATCCACCCCACCCCCCTCCTGGCATGTCGCTCGTTAAGTCCTGTGAGAGCAAGATACGTCTGCGTGTGTTTTAAATCTCAACATATAAAATCTCTCAGTGGGTTTGGGAACTTCCTAATGTTCCTTCAGCCACAGCGGGACTCTGCTAATCCATCAATATTATTTGAATTAAGAAACACAATTACTCTTGTTTATATGCAAAGGCCTGTTGTGAAGGCCCCTGTAGACTAGCAAAAGTGATAAATTAATGAGACCAGCTTGTTAAAATGGACTGATTGCTACCATTGCATTTTAACCCAACAGACAAACACAGCACCAGCACACACAGAGAGACTTAGACCTCATTGTAACACTGTTGTTTGAATACCAGCATGTCATTAAAGACCCCCCCCCCTCCCTCCCATCCCCTCTCACACAGTAATTCACACAAATTTCCCCTCTGGTATATGGACTCTCTCTCTCTCTCTCTCTCTCTCTCTCTCTCACTCACACACACATTACTCACACACACACTGTGTGTCATCCACCCTCGGAGACCAGTTTTCCCAATAAGTTCTCTGTCTGGTTAAATGTGAAACAAGCCTGTACAGTGTATAGCAATACAGTCTCCTTTTGTGTTTGCCATGAATTGTGCTTTTACTACCACTGAACCCCCCTATGTCTTTCAGCACCACAGCACTAATATAGTCTAGATTATTATTATACTGTAATATACGGTTGCTGACTCCACACACTCCACTCCCTGTCTCACCAAGCAAAAAAAAGTGTGTCAAAAGTCCCTCCTTTTGAGGTGAAACATTATCCAAAAACATCAATGAACTGCTTTCTGTTAGGGAGTAAAGAGGAAAATATTGCCTGGCTGGTTCTCGCTCTTTCTGCTTGTGTGTGTGTGTGTGTGTTTTAACCAGATTCTCTATTTTTTTTTTTTTCAATGCACCATATCTTTAGCTGAGACAGCGCCAAGGTTGCTGTAAATTTTGCCGCCCGTCCAGACTGAATAATCAATCGGAAACGGTCGGTGGGTTCGGAGGCCGCGTCTACCTGCCTTGTGGACGTTCTGTGTGGAGTTCAGCTCAGTCTGTGTTTTTGAGCCGCGTAAGCAGACAAAGCTGATAATGATGCAGCTTTTCACTGTAGCCAAACAGTGAAAGGCAGGAACGGAGGTATCTGAGAAGCGTTCTTGCAGGGTGTCCATAAAAAAATGAAAGATCCAGAATGAATGAGGAGGGGTGGGGTTGGTAGGTGGATGTTAGGTTGGGGGTGGGGTGGGGGGGTTGGAGCAGGCGGAGGTTGCGCTGCATCAGCATGTATGTGCAGTAACGCGATAGCCGGCTCTCAGCCGCACAAAGAAAACACACACCGCTCAAATGCACACACACACACCCTCCTGGAGGGGAGAGGGAGAGGGAGAGGGGAGGTGGGGGAGCAGGCAGGGTTAGGATGAGGCGAGAGATGGTGGGGTGGAAGGGTTCACTTGGAAAAAAAACAAAAATTACCTACCCTTAAGCGAACCTGTTCCAGTCTTAATGAGAGAGACAACAGGGGAGAAATCTACCGTGTTAAACCTCGCTCATTTTGTTGGGGACATCATGGATTTAACTATACGAGCCTTTTAATTGCGCAGAGTCTGGTCAGTGTAATAACTGCTGAAATGAAAAAACCTGTGTTCGAAGGACGGAGCCAAATGTTGTCCAAACAGCCTGTGCCAAAGCTGTCACAGCTGTGCGGTGTTGAGAGCTTTGAACCCGAGCGTGGTTTTGTTTTTTAACCGGTATATCCCCAAAGGTAACGTGAAGGGGGCGAAGGGGGCCTCCACTTCCCCCTCCAATACCAACTCTCTTCCCGTTTTACCCTGTCTTCCATCTCCCTCCCCCTCAGGGTAGCCACCGACTTTAAATTTGGCTTCCACGTGACACACACACACACACACTGGGTAACTCAATACAACACATATGGGATAGATTCAACAAATTTGTGACATAACAGATGTCCCCTTGATTCTCTCTGTTCTTTTTTCCCCATTCTTCAACTGGGGTGAGATCAAATTGAGATCGTAGCGAGAAATGAAGAGACTGCGGTGAGACCTAGAGTCGACCCCTCATATGCTGGAGAGCCATGTTAGGTCAACACTGGAGAAACATACTAAGCCTATTGTGAGAGAACAACACATGGCCCAGGTGCTAATGTTTAAGTTCAAACCAGTTCCGTTTTGTATTTCTGCGAATCCATTCAACTGATAAAAACATTTCTTTTGAAGCACAAGACAACACCGTCATTTCTGAGGGCTTTTCTCTTAATCAAAAAGAAGAGATAGATGGCTAAAAAAAGGAAACAGTCAAGGCCTGTTTGTTGTAACTGTTCTTATGTAAGTTTGGGGTGTTTGGGACTTTTCTGATCTTAATGGACTTGTTTGTTCAGAGAATCATGTGAAAGTCCAGCTGACTCTCAAATAGACTTGTGATGCAAAATGGTTCAAGTGTCGTGATGGAAGATGGTTTGCCGCTGTGTGTGTGTGTGTGTGTGTGTGTGTGTGTGGTATTTTTCTGAATTCTTGCAGTCATAGCTTGAAGCTCATATCCTCATCGTTTCTCATGTGATGAGAAAAAGTACCCCAGTGTGGTGATGCAGAATTGGACTGCACCCCCACAGTAGCCTAGTCTGATGCATATCAGCCTAATACACACACACACACACACACACACACGCACACACACACACACACACACACACAAGCCTCTTTGTGTTTTCCTGCAGAGGCAAGAACAGCCACCCCAGGGATGCACTAATATGTTAAATGATCTGACTCCAGCTAAACTAGACAAAAGAGAGCAGAAAGGTTGGGGAGGGTGAGTCTGTGTGATTGAGAAACCCGCACAGACCCACACACACACACACTCTCTCTCTCTCTCTCTCTCTCTCACACACACACACACAGACTCCACACACTCACATGCACACACACACTCTCTCTCTCTCTCTCACACACACACAGACTCCACACACACACATGCACACGCAAACGCGCACGTGCAAATTGAGCAGAAAGAAGGTTCCTGTACCTCTGACACTGCCCTACGTCAGTGGATAATTACATAAAAACTTTAGCATTCGGTAGTGGAACATTACTGGTTTATATGGGAAGGAATTCATATGTGGTGGTGTTTATTTTAACCATTCTAAAAAAATAAATTATTGCAAAGCGAAACATGTGTTTCACTTTGTGAAAAGCTCAAAGAAACAGCTCTTCATAAAGGACGGCTAATAATAAATCATGCCTTTTTCTCTCTCTCTCTCCCTATCTCTCTCTCCCTCATGTGTTAGCAAGGAAAGCATGAATGTTGGGATATTAGGGCATATAAGACTGTGTATTTGAATGTGTGTGCGGGTGCATGTATGTGTAGAAGTGTGTGTGTGTGTGTGTGTGCGCGCGCACGTGTAGATGTGTGTGTGTGTGTGTGTGTGTGTGTGTGTGCGCGGTGTGTAGAAGTGAGTGCGTGAGTATGTGTGTGTGTGTGAGTGAGTGTGTGTGTGTGTGCGAGAGTGTGTGGTATCTTAATTTTACTGAGTTCTGGCACTGATAGCTTGAGGCTCATATCCTCATCTCTTCTCGAACTCAATCTCCCTTGGCTCTCACTCTGTGTGAATGTCCTGAATCCCTCCCTCAAGCCAATACCCACACCCAAATCTCCTACCATACCATTCAACTCGTTAAAAAAATCACACTCCTCCTCAAATGCTGACCTGACCTGATTTTCCACCAACAATCACATAAAGAATAGCATCACAAACAGTTACGGCCATAATGATAGACAAGACATAAAATAAAAACCCCAAAACAACAGATGACAGCAGAATTGCCTGAGACATTGTCTGCGAGTGTATAAATATTTAATGTGTTTATGCTGTATCAGTGGGCCATAGAAAGACCTGGATCACTGAGTGTCTGCTATTAGGAGTTGGTCGTAAACTTTGACATTAGTGCAGACAAACACTCAAGGGGATGAAGAAGAGAGGAGGCAGCTGGAGGCAATGGGAAATGAGAATTAATTAACTGGAGTGTCTGATTTCGGAGGCCTTGACATGGGTATAAATATCTAAAGTCTTTGCCGACTGATGCACACCTCACTGGTGTCTCTCCATTGTCTCGATCATTTCTCAGAAATGTCTCACCAATTATTTTACATAGGTCATCAGTGTCTCACTCTCATTTTGCTAAAAGTCTAGATATTGTTGCGTTTCTGATTTCGCATTAAATGTCACCATCAGTCAAGTGCTGATCATACCATTCAGATCACATCATGTCTTTCTACATCTTAGTTATTGTCTCATTATGTGTCTGTGCTCTGTCATTGCATTCCATTGGGCAGCCTGACAGGCTAACAACTCTATTCAATCAATTTCTTTCTTGGCTGGCATTGGGGGCGTGGCTTGGTTTCAAAGATTGCTGTGAAACTCACCTGTGAGAGGGTCTGAGAGAGTTAAAGAGTGAGGGACAGAGAGAGTTTGTTTGAAGAGGGCTGCCATTGTAATAGCCTCTTGGTATTACGTTTTAAGTTTGTCAGTATTTCTTTTTATACATCAGTTAGTTCCAGTGGAGTAATTTGATTGGACAAGAGCATTCCAAAGACTGCTGATATAGAGTATAACAGCACTGGGACGGTTTGCTATCATGTATCACTTTATCACTATATCACGCTTTACAGATGTTCCGATGCAGACAATTACACCAATGCAAACTTAATTCGCATAAATGTGGATACATTTCCATGCATGATAAAGAAAGAACCTAGCTAGCCTGCAGTTGGGTATGATACACAATAGCTAACTAGCAAGCCTACCGTATATCTAGCCCCTCCATGTATGCTAAAAAGTAGTTTGCTAGCCTGTATGGGCTATGATTAAAAGTGGCTTTCTTGCCTACCGTATAGCTAGCCTTTACGTGTTATTGGATCCTATAAAACCAAAAACTGAACAGAAAAGAAGAGGTCAAGGCTTGGGCTGGTTGTCAGAGCAAGAAACTGGGAGCTGGATCAGTGTAAGCAGTGACCTCATATGAAGTACCGCCTTTCATGCCAGCTTCTTTCTCTCTTTTCTCTGTTTCAGTCCATTCTGTCCTACACTTTTGTTTGGGAAACTACACAATTAAGCAATTCCACTGACGTAGTGAGTTTACACAGTTAAGCGTTTCACAAACTCGGTTTCTCGTGACGCTCACTACAGTCGAAATTTGCCTCTCTTTCACCACACTGTTTCTCACTTTGCCTTATGATCGGTTGACCAGTTTCCCCTGCTGTCTCTCCGTGCCTTTGTATATTTTACCTTCCTTTTGAATATTTGTCAAACCGTCATCTGGCTATTTTCTTATTATGATCTCATTGCCACTTCATTCTGTGCCATCTCACTGACGTCTCTCTGTCTGTCAGGGTAGATGTTTGGGCTATCATGTTTCTACCAGTTGCCCCACTGCCAAATCTGCAAATCCTCTCCAAAGCCTCATCCACTGAGCTCAGCCCGAACCCTCATCACTCTAACTGCCCATCTGTCCTTCCGTGTCTCCCCCCCCCCCCCCCCCCCCCCCCCTCTCTCAGACAATGGCTGGCATGGACAGACAGAGCACAGCTGTCCATTGTGACCTCGATGGAGCGCTTAACTGTTCGCCTCCTCTCTCCCCTACCTCCTCCTCCTCCTCCCCCTCCTCTCCCTCCTTTGCTGACCAACCTCCTATAACATCTGTCGTTTCCAGTCAGAGCAGCCCAGCGATGAACGGGAGTCATGACAGAGCGACTGGGGCATCTCAATACAAATTCTAACGACTTCCTGTGTCAGGGAACCCGTGGGATCCCCCTGTTTGAATGAGGCTTTGTTCCGAAAAGAGTGGCTGTTCTGCCAACCACCCCTCTAACCCTACCCCACCGCACCCCACCCCAAACCCCCCACAGATCCACTGAGCCCACAACCGCCATCCTGCCGCATACCGATAAACCGAGATCTCCCAACACTGTTCCAATTCATTTGAGCTTCAGTTGTGGGAAGATATAGTTCACTGTTTCGCAGCTGTATTCGTCCACGTCACGGTCAATCCTTTCCTTATCCTGTAATCCTCTATCTGCCTCTCTCTCTCTCTCTGTATCCCTCGTTTTGCTCTTTCTATTTCTCTCTTTCAGTAGGTCTGCTGGATAATGATTGAAGTTGTCCGAGACGCTACAGAGGTTTCAGAAAGGGCAACCTCCCCATTCCAGTGCTTTGACTTTAATCACTTTTTCATTTTTCATCTCAATAGCGACTCTGATTAGTTTGAAATCGCTCAAGACCTTGGTTATGGACACCAGACAAGCGACTGTTCGCCCATGTTCCACTCCTACTCCGCATCTGTACCCACAGGAGCATAATAACAAAGGAGAGAACATTGTATAATTTTCAAGAAAGAAGCCACTGCAATGGAAACCAAAGCTTTCATAGACATCTTTGAAGCATAACAAATTCTTTATTTGGTTCCGCAGTTTCATCTATGACATTGTTATTCTTTCCTTCATTATACTCGACCCAAGATGGTCAAAACATGTTACTGTATGGACCAGTCAAACCCGGTCTCAGAGGATCTTGAGTGACAGTGGTGAAAAAGTGCTTAAGAAAACATGTGGCAAACGGTGTCCGATGTTATTGGGAAATACTATAGAGACTAGAGTCAACTCATATTCGGACAGAAAGACCTTTCTGTGCTAGTAGTCGCTTACAGAAAGAGTCTGGCACGAGGAATCTAGTTAGTCCAGTATTGTGTGATACTGCAAAAGCTTTAGATATGATGCCCATGACTCTTAAGGGCCATCTGCCTGCAACTGAGCTTATGCGTGTGTGTGTGTGTGTCTGTGAGAGAGAGAGAGAGAGAGAGACAGAGAAAGAGGGAGAGAGAGAGAGAGCTCAGCCGGAGGGGCAGAAATGGCACTGTCTGGCTTCGTCTAGTTCTTTGAAAGATGCCACTTCTGGTTGGCACTGTATGGGGCAACGCAGATGATGATGAGTGATGGGAGGTGTCAAAGTGTCCTGCGGGTGACTGAACCTCACTGTGTCCCTGACAATGGTTGTTGGGGAAACGCAGGTGAATGTTTACTTACGAAAAAAAAAAAATTTACAGATGTAGCATTGCAGATTGATAGATGTGTTTTGGGATAGTCTCTGTCAGAGTTTGTGTGTCTATACATATGTGTGTCAGTGTGTGTGTGTGTGTGTGTGTGTGTGTGTATGTTTGTGTGTGTGTGTTTTGGAGGTTTTCTTTGGCCAGGGCTCTCCAGCTAGAAATGTCTTGAAAAGTGCTCTGAAGAGGAGGCAAAGAGAGGGGAGAGAGAGAGAGAGAGGGAGAGAGAGAGAGAGAGAGAGAGAGAGAGGGAGAGAGAGAGATGGAGAGATGCATGCTTTTTCAATGTCCTAGCAGTGCTTAAAAGTGGAGAGAGGGGGATTAGAAAAAAAAATAAAAGTAGGTTGGAGGAAAGGGACTGAATTAGAACAGCACCCTTGAGAAGCAGATCAAGAGGAAGAAGAGATGAGGGGAGGGTGGAAGAGAGAGAGGGAGGGAAATGGACTGAAATAGAGACATAGATGGAACTGGAGAGATGGCAAACGGAAAAGGTTGGAGAA